>NW_022159702.1:0-619 GCF_008728515.1 Papio anubis | reverse complement strand
AGGAAGGAAGGAAGGAGGGAAGGAAGGGAGAAAAGAGGTTCCTTATAAATAACAAAAGACACCCTTCTCACCAAGGGTTTTTGGAAATTCCAGAGTGATGGGGTGAGAAGGGTGTCTTTGGAACCAGAGCTGAAGACCAAATACATATTTCTTACTATATCACGATATCACAGGAGGCAAAAGGGAGGTGCCCTTGAAGCAGCTCCTCCCCAGCCCCCAATCCTCTTGTGTGCCCGGAGGATCAGAAGAGGTCCCGCCAAGACTCAGCTTAGCTGTGGTTCAAGCCTCTGATTGCGTGGATAAATACCAGGTTTCCAGAGTGCCAGGGCAGAGCTGCCCCCTTGAGGTGGCATTAACTTTCCATGGCTATTTAAAATCAGCAGAGGACACACGATCTTCAGATAGGTCCTGTTTCAACTGAACATTTTACTTCCATATTTTCCCCTGGAGAGAAGAAAAATCATTAAACGTTTCTTTTTGGGTTTTTTTAGACAGAGTCTCACTCTGTCGCCCAGCCTGGAGTGCAATGGCGCAATATCAGCTCACTGCAACCTCTGCCTCCTGGGTTCAAGTGATTCTCCTGCCTTAGCCTCCCGAGTAGCTGGGATTACAGGCGCCC
>NW_022159701.1:0-620 GCF_008728515.1 Papio anubis | reverse complement strand
AACTGTCTTAGCGAAAGGCTTCTTGAGGGCAATTCTGTAACTCTGTGAGATGATTTCACAGAACACAAAGAAGTTTCTCAGAAAGCTTCTTTCTCTTTGATATCGGAGGATATTTCCTTTGGCCCTATAGTCTTCAAAGGGATCCGAAATATCTGTTCTCAGATTCCACAATAATAAGACTAGCAAAGAGATCCACGAAATACAGATGTAAGTCTGTCAGATTAATTCACAGAACACTAAGCAGATTCTCAGAAAGCTTCTTTCCAGATTTCAGCTGAGGATATTCCCTCTTTCACCGTAGCCCTCTATGGGCTTCCAAATATCACTTTGCCAATTCCACAAGAACTGTCTTAGCGAATGGCTTCCTGAGGGGAAACCTGTAACTCTATGAGATAATTTCACAGAACACAAAGAAGTTTCTCAGAAAGCTTCCTACTCCTTGTTATCGGACGATATTTCCTTACTCCCTATAGTCTTTAAAGGGATCCGAAATATCTGTTCTCAGATTCCACAGAAACAAGGCTAGCAAAGAGATCCACGAAATACAGATGTAACTCTGTGAGATGAATTAACAGAACACTAAGCAGTTTCTCTGAAAGCTTCTTTCCAGATTTCATCTG
>NW_022159700.1:0-620 GCF_008728515.1 Papio anubis | reverse complement strand
GAATCGCTTGAATCCAGGAGGCGGAGGTTGCTGTGAGCGGAGATCTTACCATTGCACTCCAGCCTGGGCAACAGAGCAAGAACTCTATCTCCAAAAAAAAAAAAAAAAAAAAGTTACCTCACTCTGGTTTCCATTAGAGTAACTGTTAACTATAACATTTTTCTTGCATTCGAACGTTCACATCTCAAAATGTGTAGCATTTACATGCACAGAATGTTTTCTGTTTTTTAGTAAGTCTTCTGTTAAGGATACGTTCTATTATGTTTTAGAACTATTGCATTACGGTTGAGTTTCCTTTATCCAAAATTCTTAGGACCAGAAATGTTTTGGATTTCAGGTTTTTTTTTTTAATATTTTCATTATTATTATTACAGACAGGGTCTCACTCTGTCACTTAGGCTGAAGTGCAGTGGCGCTATCATAGCTCACTGCAGCTCAAGTGATTGTCACACCTCAGCTTCCCGAGTATCTGGGACCACAGGTGCATACTCCACCATGCCTGGCTAATTTAAAAATTTTTTTTTTTTTTTTTTTTTTTTTTTTTTTTGATGGGGTTTTTTTTTTTTTTTTTTTTTGGGTTTTTGTTTGGGTCTGTCTGCTTCCCTGCCCCTCCCCCCCCC
>NW_022159699.1:0-621 GCF_008728515.1 Papio anubis | reverse complement strand
TTTTTTTTTTTTTTTTTTTTTTTAATTTTTTTTTTTTTTTTTTTTTTGAGACGGAGTCTTGCTCTGTCGCCCAGGCTGGAGTGCAGTGGCGCAATCTCGGCTCACTGCAAGCTCCGCCTCCCGGGTTCACGCCATTCTCCTGCCTCAGCCTCCCGAGTAGCTGGGACTACAGGCGCCCGCCACTGCGCCCGGCTAATTTTTTCTATTTTTAGTAGAGACGGGGTTTCACCATGGTCTCGATCTCCTGACCTTGTATTTATCCCGCCTCGGCCTCCCAAAGTGCACCAGATCATCAATGCCTTTCCTTCTAACTTCAGTGAATATGTGTTAAAGACTGGTTGTTTAATAGAGCTACCTGAAAGTTAAATGAACTTTTTTAATGTTTCTCTTTACATATTTATCAGGGTATTAATCATGAAATTTTTTTTTTATTGCAAACTCGGCTCACTGCAAGCTCCGCCTCCCGGGTTCACGCCATTCTCCTGCCTCAGCCTCCCGAGTAGCTGGGACTACAGGCGCCCGCCACTGCGCCCGGCTAATTTTTTCTATTTTTAGTAGAGACGGGGTTTCACCATGGTCTCGATCTCCTGACCTTGTGATCCACCCGCCTCGGCCTCCCAA
>NW_022159698.1:0-621 GCF_008728515.1 Papio anubis | reverse complement strand
TGTGGTCAATTTTGGAATAAGTGTGATGTGGTGCTGAGAAGAATGTATATTCTGTTGATTTGGGGTGGAGAGTTCTGTAGATGTCTATTAGGTGTGCTTGCTGCAGAGATGAGTTCAATTCCTGCATATCCTTGTTAACTTTCTGTCTCGTTGATCTGTTTAATGTTGACAGTGGGGTGTTGAAGTCTCCCATTATTACTGTATGGGAGTCTAAGTCTCTTTGTAAGTCTTTAAGGACTTGCTTTATGAATCTGGGTGCTCCTGTATTGGGTGCATATATATTTAGGATAGTTAGCTCTTCCTGTTGAATTGATCCCTTTACCATTATGTAATGGCCTTCTTTGTCCCTTTTGATCTTTGATGGTTTAAAGTCTGTTTTATCAGACTAGTATTGCAATCTCTGCTTTTTTTTGTTCTCCATTTGCTTGGTAGATCTTCATCCATCCCTTTATTTTGAGTCTATGTATGTCTCTGCATGTGAGATGGGTCTCCTGAATATAGCAAATTGATGGGTCTTGACTCTTTATCCAGTTTGCCAGTCTGTGTCTTTTAATTGGAGCATTTAGTCCATTTATATTTAAGGTTAATATTGTTATGTGTGAACTTGATCCTGCCATTATG
>NW_022159697.1:0-621 GCF_008728515.1 Papio anubis | reverse complement strand
TCTTTTTTTTTTTTTTTTTTTTTGAGACAAGGTCTCGCTGTGTCGCCCAGGCTGGAGTGCAGTGGCATAATCTCAGCTTCCTGCAAGCTCCACCTCCTGGGTTCACAGCATTCTCCTGCCTCAGCCTCCCAAGTAGCTGGGACTATAGGCTCCCGCCACCATGCCTGGCTAATTTTTTGTATTTTTAGTAGAGACGGGGTTTCACTGTGTTAGCCAGGATAGTCTCGATCTCCTGACCTTGTGATCCACCCGCTTCAGCCTCCCAAAGTGCTGGGATTACAGGCGTGAGCCACTGCGCCTGCCCAGTGGGTGATTGTTTAAGAATGAATAGCCAGGGTCAGACATAGTGGCTCACACCTATAATCCCAGCACTTTGGAAGGCCGAGGCAGGTGGATCACTGGAGGTCAGAAGTTTGAGACCAGCCTGGCCAACATGGTAAAACCCTGTCTCTACTAAATATACGAAAATTAGTCAGGTATGGTGGTGTGCACCTGTAATCCCAGCTACTCGAGAGGCTGAGGTGGGAGAATCGCTTGAACCTGGGAGATGCAGTTTGCAGTGAGCCGATATCGCACCACTGCCCTCCAGCCTGGGTGGCTGAGCAAGACTCTGTCTCAAAA
>NW_022159696.1:0-622 GCF_008728515.1 Papio anubis | reverse complement strand
CTCTACCTGGAGGGTTGGCCATTCGGACGAGCAGAATGTTTTCCATCATCCCTTACGGACTTCTACAGAGAGGTGGTGGGCTCGAGCCTGAACGTCAGGGAAGTGAGTCAGAGTCAGAGTTAAAGGGGTCGTCAACGTCTGTCCCATAGTTCTGTCTAGAGATTCTTTCACACACAAGGACAAAATGAAAGCAACATAGAAAAGGACCAAACAAATGAGAAGAAGCCGCGCGGCCAGAGAGTGGCGCCACAGTTTCACAAAATATTCAGATGGCAGGGGCGACGGCGCCCTGCCTACAGATTCGAGGAGGCTGACGGAGTCGTCAGCCTTCTTCCAGACTACCACCAGGGCGTCCCCGGGGCGTAAGTGAGAAGGTGCCGGACACGTCTGTCCCCCTTCTCCACTTAATTATTCAGACGGAGTACTCCTCAGAATTAGCCGGCAAAACAAACAGAACGAAACGAAACAGAACGAAACGAGAGTACCTGACAGAGTTCGTTCGTCCAGTCGGCGGTCGGTGGCCCAGGCCAGATGGGTCTCCGCCGGATGGGTCAGGGGTCCTCGGACGACCCCAGTTCCCGGCCAACGCACCAAATGTAGGAACCGAGCTGTCGATTCCCTC
>NW_022159695.1:0-622 GCF_008728515.1 Papio anubis | reverse complement strand
CCATTCTCCTGCCTCAGCCTCCCAAGTAGCTGGGACCATAGGCGCCCGCCACCTTGCCCGGCTAGTTTTTTTGTACTTTTTAGTAGAGACGGGGTTTCACCATATTAATCAGGATGGTCTCGATCTCCTGACCTCGTGATCCGCCCGTCTCGGCCTCCCAAAGTGCTGGGATTACAGGCTTGAGCCACCGCGCCCGGCCTCAGGAGCCCATTTCTAAATCAAGCAGGACCCCATGGATCACAGGACAGCACTGTCTGACCCCTGGCCAGTGATCACAGTTTCAGTCTCCAGGCCTCAGTT
Organism: Papio anubis; assembly: GCF_008728515.1. Lineage (NCBI taxonomy): Eukaryota > Metazoa > Chordata > Mammalia > Primates > Cercopithecidae > Papio > Papio anubis. The sequence continues at coordinate 322 of NW_022159695.1, read as the reverse complement.
TCCCCATCTGTAATATGAGTGAGTTTTAAATAGATTGTATTGGCTGGGCATAGTGGCTCACGCCTGTAATCCCAGCACTTTGGGAGGCTGAGGCAGGCGGATCACCTGTGGTCAGGAGTTCAAGACCAGCCTGGCCAACACAGAGAAACCCTGTCTCTACTAAAAATACAAATCTAGCTGGGCATGGTGGCATGCGCCTGTAGTCCCAGCTACTCAGGAGGCTGAGGAAGGAAAATTGCTTGAACCCAGGAGGCAGAGGTTACAGTGAGCCAAGATCACGCCACTGCGCTCCAGCCTGGGCGACAGAGCAAGACTCCATCTC
>NW_022159694.1:0-26985 GCF_008728515.1 Papio anubis | reverse complement strand
AAATAAATTAAAAAAAAAAAAAAGAATATTGAATACTGGCCGCCACTCTCTTCTGGCTTTTAGGGTTTCTGCAGAGAGATTTGTGGTTAGTCTGATGGGCTTCCCTTTGTGGGTAACCCGTCCTTTCTTTCTGGCTGCCCTTAACATTTTTTCCTTCATTTCAACCTTGGTGAATCTGACAATTATGTGTCTTGGGGTTGCTCTTCTCAAGGAGCATATTTGTGGTGTTCTCTGTATTTCCTGAATTTGAATGTTGGTCTGCTTTTTTTCCTACTTGGTTCTACTCTCCCTGTAACTTTCAAGTATACCAGTCAAACGTAGGTTGGTCTTTTCACCTGGTCCCATATTCCTTAGAAGCTTTGTTCAGTTTTTTCTTTTTTCTGTAATCTTGTCATGCTTTATTTTATTAAGTTGATCTTCAATCTCTAATATCTTTTCTTCCACTTGATCGATTCAGCTACTGATACTTGTGTATGCTTCACGAAGTTCTTGTGCTGTGTTTTTCCACTCTATCAGGTCATTTATTTTCTTTTGTGAACTGGTTATTCTAGCTTGCAATTCCTCGATTTTTTTTCAAGGTTCTTTGCTTTCTTCCATTGCATTAGAACATGCGCCTTTAACATGCAGAAGTTTGTTATTACCCACCTTCTGAAGCCTACTTCTGTCAATTTGTCAAACTCATTCTCCATCCCATTTTGTTCCCTTGCTGGTGAGGAGTTGTGATCCTTTGGAGGAGAAGACATATTCTGGTTTTTGGAATTTTCAGCCTATTTGCATTCCTCCTTGTGGATTTATCTACCTTTGGTCTTTGATGTTAGTGACCTTTGGATGGCGTTTCCGTGTAGACATCCTGTTTGTTGATGTTGACTGTATTCCTTTCTGTTCTTTAGTTTTCCTTCTATTAGTCAGGTCCTTCTGCTACAGGTCTACTGGAGTTTGCTGGAGGTCCACTCCAGACTCTGTTTGCTTGGGTATCACCAGCAGAGACTGCATAACAACAGAGATTGTTGCCTGTTTATTCCTCTGGTACCTATGTTCCCGAACTGTGTTACAGCACCCGCTAGATGCCAGCTGGAGCTCTCCTGTGTGAGGTGTCTGTCGACCCCTGCTGGGAGGTGTCTCCCAGTCAGGAGGCACAGGGATCATGGACCCACTTGAGGAGGCAGCCTTTCCCTCAGCAGAGCTTGAGCACTGTGCTGGGAGATCCACTGCTCTCTTCAGAGCTGGCAGGCAGGAACATTTAAGTCTGCCGAAGCTGCACCCACAGGCACCCCTACTCCCGGGTGCTCTGTCCCAGAGAGATGAGAGTTTTATCTATAAGTCGCTGACTGGGGCTGTTGCCTTTCTTTCAGAGATGCCCTGCCTAGAAAGGTAGAATGTAGAGATGAAGTCTGGCTACAGTAGCTTTGCAGAGCTGTGATGGACTCTGCCCAGTTCAAACTTCCCCATGGCTTTGTTTACACTGTGAGGGGAAAACCGCCTACTCAATCCTCAGTAATAGTGGATGCAGATACCAGGTCAACTTCAGACTGCTGTGCTGGCAGCGATAATTTCAAACCAGTGGATCTTAGCTTGCTTGACTCTGTGGGGGTGGGATCCGCTGAGCTAGACCACTTGGCTCCCTGGCTTCAGCCCCCTTTCTAGGGGAGTAAATAGTTCTGCCTCGCTGGCATTCCCAGCACCATTGAGGCATGAAAAAAAAGAATTTTGCAGCTAGCTCGGTGTCTGCCCGAAAGACCGCTAAGTTTTGTGCTTGAAACCCAGGGCCCTGGTGGCATTGTCACCCGGGGGAATTTCCTGGTCTGTGGGTTGCAAAGACCATGGGAAAAGGGTAGTATCTGGGCTGGAGTGCACTGTCCCTCATGGCACAGTCCCTTACGGTTTCCCTTGGCTAGGGGAGAGAGTTCCCTGACCCTTTGTGCTTTCTGGGTGAGGCAAAACCCCACCCTGCTTTGGCTCATCCTCGCTTATAAGTGGGGGCTAAATGATGAGAACTTATAAACGCTAAGAAAAAAAGAACAGACACTGGAGTCTACTTGAGCATGGATGATGGGAGGAAGAAGAGGAACAGAAAAAATAACTATTGGGTACTGGGATTAATAACGGGTGATAAAATAATCTGTACAACAAACTCCTGTGACACAAGTTTACCTATGTAACAAATCCTCACATGTACCCTTGAACATAAAATAAAAACTATTTTTTTAAAAAAGAAAATACTAGTAAACCTAGTCCAGCAGCACATCAACGAGTTAATTCACCACAATCAAGTAGGCTTCATTCTAGGGATACAAGTTTGGTTCAACATATGCAAATCAATAAATATAATCCACAACATAAACAGGATTAAAAATAAAAATCAAATTATTATTTCAACAGATGCAACAAAGCTTTTGACAAATCCAACATCTCCACATGATAAAAGCTGTCCACAAAGTAGACATTAAGGTAATGTTACTCAAAATAAGAGTTGTTTATGACAATCACACAGTCAATTTCATGCTGAAGGAATAAAAGCTGGAAGCATTCCCCTTAATAATTAAAAAAGACAAGAATGCTCATGTTCACCATTTCTATGCAACAGCATGCTTGAAGTCCTAGCCAGAGAAATCAGGCAAGAGAAATAAAAGCATCCAAATATGAAAACAAGTAAAACAAATCAACATGCATCTCTTAATTGACATTATAATTCTCTACATACAAGACACTAGAGACTCTGTCAAAGGGATCCTAGATCTAATAAATGACCTCTGTAAAGTTTCAGAATACAAAATCGACGTATAAAAATTAGTAGCATTTCTATACATTCATAACGTTCAAACAGAGAGCCAAATCAAGAATAAAATCCCAATTAGAGTACCTGCAAAAAAATTAAAATACCTAGGAATACATCTAATAAAAAAAAGTGAAGGATCTCTAGATAACAGAACAAATGGAAAAAACATTACATGTTCATATATTGGAAGAATCGATATCATTATAATGTTAACACAGCTCAAAGCATCCATTGATTCAATGATATTCCTATTGAACGACCAACGTCACTTTTCACATAATTAGAAAAAACTACCTTGAAAATGACGTGAAACCAAAAAAAGCCCAAATATTCAAAGCAATCCTGAGCAAAAGCAAAACAAAACAAAAAACACAAAGCTGGTGGCATCACATTACTCACCTACAACTGTAAAAGTCAATAGTACACAAAACAGCATGGTACTGAAAGAAAAACAGACACTTAGGCCAAATAAACATAATGGAAAACCCCAAATAAAACCCAAACTTACAACCAACTGATCTTTGACAAAGTCAACAAAAATAATCAACCAGAAAAATATCTCCTTATTCAAAAAATGGCTCTCTTATAACTGGCTATCCATACAAAGAGGAATAAAACTCAATTCCTGTCTTTCACCACATTCAAAAATTTACTCAAGATGGATTTAATACTTAAATGTAAGACTTACAACTATAATAATTCTAGAAGAAATCATTGGGAGCATGCTTCTGAACACCACCCTTGCCAAAAAAATTTTCACCAGATTCTCAAAAGTAATTGTAACAAAAATAAAAATTATCAAGTGGAAACTAACTAAACTAAAGCACTTCTGCATGGCAAAAGAAACTATCAACAGAGTAAACAGACAACCTACAAGATAAGAGAAACATTTACAAACTGTGCATCTGACAAAGTTCTAATAACCAGAATCTATAAGAAAGATAAAAAATCAAGAAAGGAGAGACAAATAATCACATTAAAAAGTGAGCAAGGGACCTGAAAAGAAACTTAACAAAATAAGACCTACGATTGGCAAAAAACATGAAAAAATGTTCAACATCCTTAATAACCAGAGAAATGTGTAGGGAAACCACAATGAGAATTTTTTTTAATTAATTAATTTATTTATTTTTATTTACTTATTTATTTATTTATTATTATACTTTAAGTTCTAGGGTACATGTTCATAACGTGCAGGTTTGTTACATATGTATACTTGTGCCATGTTGGTGTGCTGCACCCATCAACTCGTCAGCACCCATCAACTCATCATTTACATCAGGTATAACTCCCAATGCAACCCCTCCCCCTCCCCTCTCCCCTCCCCCTCCCCCATGATAGGCCCGGTGTGATGTCCCCTTCCGGGTCAAGTGATCTCATTGTTCAGTTCCCACCTATGAGTGAGAACATGCGGTGTTTGGTTTCTGTTCTTGTGATAGTTTGCTAAGATGATGGTTTCCAGCTGCATCCATGTCCCTACAAAGGACACAAACTCATCCTTTTGTGGCTGCATGGTATTCAAGGTGTATATGTGCCATTTCTTATCCAGTCTGTCACTGATGGACATTTGGGTTGATTCCAAGTCTTTGCTATTGTGAATAGTGCGCCCAATAAACATCACGTGTGCATGTGTCTTTATAGCAGCATGATTTATAATCCTTTGGGTATATCCCCAGTAATGGGATGGCTGGTCATATGGTACATCTAGTTCTAGATCCTTGAGGAATCGCCATACTGTTTTCCATAATGATTGAACTAGTTTACAATCCCACCAACAGTGTAAAAGTGTTCCTATTTCTCCACATCCTCTCCAGCACCTGTTGTTTCCTGACTTTTTAATGAGAATTTAAAAAAAGATGGCCAAATACAATCCTTTAGTGATCATACCCCCATCCACAAGAATAACATGTTGAACAGCTATCCACACTAGGAAGCAACTTCATGAGAACCAGAAATCAGATGAGTGATCACAGTATCTGGTTTTAACCTTATTTCAGAAAAGGAGACACTAAAGAGCATAAAAATGAAATTCTTAAATTGATGACACCACCCCTCCTCAATCCATGGCAGTGGACACATGGTAAAGAGAAAAAATCTGTGTATTTGGTGGAGGGATTGCACAGGGATTGTGGGACTTTTTACTGGAACACAGTGCTGCTTGTCACAGTGAAAAGCAGCACAAGGCAGTTCAGCTGGTGTCCATGGAGGGAACATTTAGACCAGCACTATTCAGAGGGGAATCATCCATTCCAGCAGTCAGAACTTGAGTTCCAGCTAACCCGAGCACCATGTTCTAAAGCACTCTGGGGTCATAAGTAAACTTGAAAAGCAGTATAAGCTGCAAGTACTGCAAATGCTGGATAAGTCGAGGTGATATGCTGCACTAGAAGCCAGTGGACTTCTGGCACATGTAACTTAGTGAGACATCAGCTGGGGCACCAAAAAGAGTGCTTGCATCACCCCTCACCCAACTCCAGCCAGTAAAACTCACAGATCTGTGAAGAGAGAAAATAGTATAGAGAATTTTTCACCCAACTTGGGTACCAGCTCAGCCAAAATAGGATAGGGCACAAGGCAGAGTCTTGAGGCCCCCCTTCAAATTCCTAGTTCCTGCCCATTTCTAGACACACTCTAGGTCACAAGAGAATCTGCTGTCTTGAAGGGAAGGACTCAGTTCTGGCAGAATCTATTACATGCTAATAAAAGGGCCCATGGGCCTTTAAGAACAATCATCAGAAGCCAGGCAGTACTCACCCCAGGCCTTGGTTGAGACCACGTGCTGTGCTGGCTTCAGATTTGACCCAGCACATTCCCAACTGTGATGCCCATGGGGAAATCTCCTTTTACTTGAGGAGAGGAGAGGAAAAAGTAAAGGGGACCTTGTCTTGTAGCTTTGATACAAGCTCATCCACAGTGGCATAGACAAACAAGCAGGCTCCTGGGGATCCCAATTATAGACTGTGGCTTCTAGATGTCATTTCTTGAGTCACCCTGGTCCCAAGGGGAACCAACTGTCATAAAAAGAGAGATCTGAGTTGGTAGCATTTACCACAAGCTGAATGAAGAGTTCTTGAGACTTGAGTAAACATCAGCAAGAACAAGGCAGTACTCACCATGAGCCTGGGGCCACGATAATCATGGGAAGAAATTACTTCTGCATGAGGAGAGGAGAAAGAAGAGTGAGAAGAACTGTCTTGCAGGTTGGGTGTCAGCCACAGTAAAACAGTACCAAGTAGATACCTAAGTTTCTTGACTTCAGACCCTGGCTTCCAGATGGCTTTTCTGAATCCACCCAGGGCCAGAGAAGAGCTCACTGTTCTGAAAGGAAGGACAAAAGCCTGGCTGGAGTCATTACCTGCTGACTGAAAAGCCCTTGGACCTTAAGTGAGCTTAGGTAGTAGCCAGACAGTGGAGACCACAGACCTTGGACAAAATCCAGTGTTGTGTTGGTTTCAAGTCTGACCCAGTGCAGTCCCAATAGTGGTGGCCACAGGTGATCTTGTGTCATTCCTTCCCAGCTCTAGGAAGCTCAGCAGGGAAATAAAGACGTGTTTTGGGAGGGGAAGTAAAGAAAGAGAGTAATCATCCCTGCACATAGGGCTGCAGTGACTAAAGACTTTGATCACAATACTCAATTCTCTTTGAAAATTTGGAAAGCCTTTCCAAGAAAAATGAATACAAACAATCACAGATTGTGAAGACTACCATACATACCTAACTCGATGAATACAAACAAGCACAGACTGTGAAGACTACAATAAATAAATACCTAACTCTTCAAAGCCCAGACATCAGTGAACATCCACAAGCATCAAGGCCATCCAAGAAACCATGGACTAACCAAATTATATAAAATATTAAAATATATTAAATATATTATTATATATTATATTATGTTTTATTATTATATTTATATAATATCTTATAAATATAAAATAAATATACTTATTTTATAAACATATAAAATATATTTTAAAATGGGCAAAAGATGTAAATAGATGTTTCTAAAAAGAAGACATATAAATGGCAAATATGTATATGAAAATTTGCTCGGCATCATTGATCATCAGAGAAATGCAAATCAAAACTATAATGAGATGTCATCTAATCCCAGTTAAAAAGGTTTTTATCCCAAAGACAGGCAATAATGAATGCTGGTGAGGAGGTGGAGGAAAAAAAAGAACTTTATACACTGTTGGTGGGAATATAAATTTTTACAGCCACTGTCGAGAACAGTATGGATGTTTCTCAAAATCTAAAAATACAATTGTCATATGATCCAGCAATACCACTTCTAGGTATATATCCAAAAGAAAGAAAATGGTATACCTAAAAAATAACTACACTTCAATGTTTAATGCAGCACTGCTGACAATTACCAAGATTTGAAATCATCCTAAGTGTCCATCAGCAGACACATGGATTTAAGAAAATGGATTGGAGGGCGGAGCAAGATGGCCGAATAGGAACAGCTCCAGTCTCCAACTCCCAGCGCCAGCGACACAGAAGACCGGTGATTTCTGCATTTTCAACTGAGGTACTGGGTTCATCTCACTGGGGAGTGCCGGATGATCGGTGCTGGTCAGCTGCTGCAACCCGACCAGCGAGCTGAAGGCAGGGCGAGGCATCACCTCACCTGGGAGCATAAGGGGAAGGAGTCCCTTTTTCCTAGCCAGGGAACTGAGACACACAACACCTGGAAATGGGTAACTCCCACCCCAATATTGCGCTTTTAAGCAAACCTGCACCAGGAGATCATATCCCACACCTGGCGGGGAGGTCCCACGCCTGAGGCCTCCCTCATTGCTAACACAGCAGTCTGTGATCTACCCGGCAAGGCAGCAGCCAGGCTGGGAGAGCCACGCCATTGCTGAGGCAAGTAGGTAGAAAACAAAGCTGCTGGGAAGCTCCAACTGGGTGGAGCTCACAGCAGCTGAGCCTGCCTGTCTGTAGACTCCCACCTCTGGGGACAGGGCACAGCTACAAAACAACAACAACAACAAGCAGCAGAAAGCTCTGCATGCATAGCTTGACTCTGTCTGACAGCTTTGAAGAGAGCAGTGGATCTCCCAACACGAGGCTGAGATCTGAGAGCGGACAGACTGCCTGCTCAAGGGGTCCCTGACCCCTGAGTAGCCTAACTGGAGACATCCCCACTAGGGGGCAGTCGACACCCACACCTCACAGGGTGGAGTACACACCCCTGAGAGGAAGCTTCTAAAAAGCAAGAATCAGACAGGTACACTCGCTGTTCAGAAATATTCTGCTTCTGCAGCCTCTGCTGCTGATACCCGAGCAAACAGGGTCAGGAGTGGACCTCAAGCAATCTCCAACAGACCTACAGCTGAGGGGTCCTGACTGTTAGAAGGAAAACTATCAAACAGGAAGGACTTTCTACACTAAAAACCTCAGTACATCACCATCATCAAAGACCAGAGGCAGATAAAACCACAAAGATAGGGAAAAACAGGGCAGAGAAAAGCTGGAAATTCAAAAAATAGAGCACATCTCCCCAGCAAGGGCTGGCTCATCGCCAACAACGGATCAAAGCTGGGCGGGAGAATGACTTTAATGAGATGAGAAAGAGCACAGTCCATCAAATTTCTCACAATAAAGGAGAATTACGTGCAAGCGCCGAAAGCTAAAATGCCAGAAAAAAAGTGGAAGAATTGTGGCTAGGTAATTAATGCAGAAGGTCATAGCGAAATAGAAAGAGAGATGAAAACCATGACACGAAATCACATTGAACAAATCATAAACTTCCAGTAACCGACTTCGATCCAACTGGAAGAAAGAGTATCAGCGATTGAGGATCAAATAAGATGAAATGAAGCGAGAAGAAAACCAAAAGAAAGAAGAAAAAATGAACAAAAGCCTGCAAAATTATGGGATTATGTAAAGACAAATCGTCTGATTGGGGTGCCTGAAAGTGAGGAAAATGGAACAAGTTGGAAAACACTCTTCAGGATATCATCAGAGAACTTCCCCAACCTAGTAGGGCAGGCCAACATTCAAATCCGGAAATACAGAGAAGCATACAAAGACATATAGAAGGCGCTCAAGACACATAATTGCCAGATTCACCAAAGTTGAAATGAAGGAAAAATCTTAAGGGCAGCCAGAGAGAAAGGTCGGGTTACCCCACAAGGGAAGCCCATCAGACTCACAGCAAGATCTCGGCAGAAGCTGCACAAGCCAGAAGAGTGGGGGCCAATATTCAACATTCTGAAAGAAAAGAATTTTAAACCCAGAATTTCATCAGCCAAACTAAGTTTCAAGTGAAGGAGAAATAAAATCCTTTACAGATAAGCAAATGCTTAGAGATTTTGTCACCACTAGGCCTGCCTTACAAGAGACCGAAGGAAGCACTCAACATGGAAAGGAACAACGGTACCAGCCATTGCAAAAACATGCCAAAATGTAAAAGACCATCGAGGGCTAGGAAGAAACTGCATCAACTAACGAGCAAATAACCAGTTAATATCATAATGGCAGAGTCAAGTTCACACATAGCAATCTTAACCTTAAATGTAAATGGACTAAATGCTCCAATTAAAAGACACAGACTGGCAAACTGGATAAAGTCAAGACCCATCAGTCTGCTGTATTCAGGAGACCCATCTCACACACAGAGAGACATACATAGGCTCAAAATAATAAAAGGGATGGAGAAGATTTACCAAGGAAATGGAGAACAAAAAAAGCAGGGGTTGCAATCCTAGTCTCTGATAAAACAGACTTAAACCATCAAAGATCAAAGAGACAAAGAAGGCCATTACATAATGAGTAAAGGGATCAATTCAACAGGAAAGCTAACTATCCTAAATATATATGCACCCAATAGGAGCACCCAGATTCATCAAAGCAAGTCCTTGAGACTTACAAGAGACTTAGACTCCCATACAATAATAATGGGAGACTTCAACTCCACTGTCAACATTAGACGAATCCTTCGAGACAGAAAGTTAACAAAGGATGTCCAGGAATTGAACTCATCTCTCTGCAGCAAGCAGACCTAATAGACATCTATAGAACTCTCACCCAAATCAACAGAATATACATTCTTCTCAGCACCATCATTACTTACTCAAAATTGACCATATAGTGGAGTAAAGCACTCCTCAGCAAATGTACAAGGCAGAAATTATAACAAACTGTCTCTCAGACCACAGTGCAATCAAACTAGAACTCCAGGACTAAGAAACTCAGTAAAACAGCTCAACTACAAAGGGAAACTGAACAACCTGCTCCTGAATGACTACACTGGGTACATATGAAATGAAGGCAGAAATAAAAACGTTCTTTGAAACCAATGAGAACAAAGGTACAACATACCAGAATCTCTGGGACACATTTAAAGCAGTGTGCAGAGGGAGAATTTATAGCACTAAATGCCCACAAGAGAAAGCAGGAAAGATCAAAATTGACACCCCTAACATAAGCAATTAAAAGAACTAGAGAAGCAAGAGCAAACACATTCAAAGCTAGCAGAGGCAAGAAATAACTAAGATCAGAGCAGAACTGAAGGAGATAGGGCACAAAACCCTCCAAAAAGCAATGAATCCAGGAGTTGGTTTTGAAAAAGATCAGCAGACCACTATACAGACTAATAAAGAAGAAAAGAGAGAAGAATCAATCCCGGCGCAATTAAAAATCATAAAGGGATATCACCACCGACCCCACAAATACAAACTACCATCAGAGAATACTATATAAACACCTCGCCAAATAAACTGGAAAACCTAGAAGAAATGGATAATTTCCTGGACACTTACACTCTTCCAAGACTAAACCAGGAAGAAGTTGAATCCTGAATAGACCAATAGTAGGCTCTGAAATTGAGGCACAATAATTAATAGCCTACCAACCAAAAAGTCAGGACCAGATGGATTCACAGCTGAATTCTACAAGTGATATAAGGAGGGTTGGTACCATTCCTTCTGAAACTATTATTCAATCAAATAGAAAAGGGGAATCTCCTAACTCATTTTATGAGGCCAACATCATCCTGATACCAAAGCCTGGCAGAGACACAACAAAAAGAAAATTTTAAGACCAATATCCCTGATGAACATCGATGCAAAAATCCTCAATAAAATACTGGCAAGCCAGTTCAACAACACATCAAAAGCTTATCCCACCATGATCAAGTGGGCTTCATCCCTGGGATGCAAGGCTGGTTCAACATTCGCAAATCAATAAACATAATCAGCATATAAACAGAACCAAGACAAGAACACATATGATGATCTCAATAGATTGCGAAACTTTTGACAAAATTCAACAGCCCTTCATGCTAAAACCTCAGCAAATTCCGGTATTGATGGAACGTACCTCCAAAATAATAAGAGCTATTTATGACAAACCCACAGCCAATATCATACTGAATGGGCAAAAGCACGGAAAAGACTTCCCTTTGGAACTGGCACAGACAGGGATGCCCTCTCACCACTCCTATTCAACATAGTGTTGGAGGCTAAAGGCAATTAGGCAAAGAAATCAGGGAATTCAATTGGGAAAAGAAAGAAGTCAAATTGTCCCTGTTGCAGATGACTTATGATTCTTATTTTGAAAACCCCGATGTCTCAGCCAAAATCTCCTTAAGCTGATAAGCAACTTCAGCAAAGTCTCAGGACACAAGTACTGTGCAAAATCACAAGCATTCTTATACACCAATAACAACAGACAAACAGAGAGCCAAATCATGAATGAACTTCCATTCACAATTGCTTCAAAGAGAATAAAATACCTAGGAATCCAACTTACAAGGGATGTAAAGGACCTCTTCAAGGAGAACTACAAACCACTATACTGAAATAAAAGAGGACACAAACAAATGGAAGAACATACCATGCTCATGGATAGGAAGAATCAATATCGTGAAAATGGCCATACTGCCCAAGGGCAATTTATAGATTCAATGCCATCCCATCGGCTACCAATGAGTTTCTTCACAGAGATTGGGCAACTCAAGTTCATATGGAACCAAAAAAGAGCCCGCATCTCCAAGACAATCCTAAGTCAAAAGAACAAAGCTGGGCATCAGCTACCTGACTTCAAACTATACTACAAGGCTACAGTAACCAAAACAGCATGGTACTGGTACCAAAACAGAGATATAGACCAATGGAACAGGGCAGAGTCCTCGAAATAATACCACATCTACAGCCATCTGATCTTTGACAAACCTGGGAAACAAGAAAATGGGGGAAAGGATTCCCTATTTAATAAATGGTGCTGGGAAAATTGGCTATGCATATAAGTAAGAAAGCTGAAACAGGATCCTTTCCTTACTCATATACGAAATTAATTCAAGATGGATTAGAGACTTAAATGTTAGACTAATACCATAAAAATCCTAGAGGAAAACCTAGGTGAGTACATTCAGGACATAGGCATGGGCAAAGACTTCATGTCTAAAACACCAAAAGCAACGGCAGCAAAAGCTAAAATTGACAAATGGGATCTAATTAAATAAGAGCTTCTGCACAGCAAAGAAAACTGCCATCAGGTGAACAGGCAACCTACAGAATGGGAGAAAATTTTGCAATCTACTCATCTGACAAGGCTAATATCCAGAACCTACAAAGAACTCAGCAAATTTACAAGAGAAAAACAAAAGCAACCCCATCAAAAAAGTGGGCCAAAGGATATGAACAGACATTTCTCAAAGAAGACATTCATACAGCCAACAGACATATGAAAAAATGCTCATCATCACTGGCCATCAGAGAAATGCAAATCAAGCCTACAATGAATACCATCTCACACACCAGTTAGAATGGCGATCATTAAAAGTCAGGAAACAACAGGTGCTGGAGAGGATGTGGAGAAATAGGAACACTTTTACACTGTTGGTGGGATTGTAAATAGTTCAACCATTATGGAAAACAGTATGGCGATTCCTCGGGGATCTAGAACTAGATGTACCATATGACCCAGCCATCCCATTACTGGGGATAGCCATTTAAAGGATTATAAATTATATGCTGCTATAAAGACACATGCACACGTATGTTTATTGCAGCATTCTAATAACGAAGACTTGGAATCAACCCAAATGTCCATCGGTGACAGATTGGATTAAGAAAATGTGGCACATATACACCATGGAATACTAATGCAGCCATAAAAGGATGAGTTTCGTCACTGGCGGGACATGGATGCAGCTGGAAACCATCATTCTTAGCAAACTATCACAGAACAGAAAACCAAACACCGCATGTTCTCACTCATAGAACAGGAACTGGTGCTGCTTGAATCACTGGACTCAGGAAGGGGAACATCACACACGGAAGGGCCCTATCATGGGGAGGGGGAGGGGAGGATTGCATTGGGAGTTATACCTGATGTAAATGACGAGTTGGTGGTGCAGCAGACTAACATGGCACAAGTATACATATGTAACAAACTATACCATGTTATGCACATGTACCACAACTTAAAGTATAATAATAATAATAATAAATTAAAAAAATTTGTGGATCATAATTGTTTTCTTAATGAGGTTAAAAATAGGACCCCAATTCCCTCTAGCTTGTAGGGTTTCTGCTGAGAAATCTGCTGTTAATTTGATAGGTTTTTTTTTTTTTAAATAGACTATCTGATGCTTTTATGTTACTGCTCTTAAGATTATTTCCTTTAACTTGATTTTAGATAACTTTATGACTATGTGCCTAGGCAATGATCATTTTGCAATGAAATTCCCGGGTGTTCTATTCGCTTCTAGTATTTGAATGTCTAACAAGGCCAGGAAAATTTTCCTCGATTATTCCCTGAAATATATTTTTCAAACTTTTCGATATAGCTTCTTTCTTGAGAACACCAATTATTCTTAGGTTTGGTAATTTAACATAATCCCAAACTTCTTGGAGGCTTTGTGTATTGTTTTTTTTCTTTTTTCTCATGACTTTTGGATTGGATAAATTCAAAAGTTTCAACTTTGAGCTCTGAAGTGATTTCTTCTACTTATTTCTACTGTTGAGACTTTCAGTGTATTTTGCATTTTTAAAGTATGTCCTTCATTTGCAGAAGTTGAAATTTTTTTATGCTGTTTCTCCAGAGATCCATATCTTGTAACTTTATTAAATTTTTTTTTAGTTGATATTTGCCTTTCTCTGATGCCTCCTTGAGTAGCTTGATAATCAACCTCCTGATTTTTTTTTCTGGCAATTCAGTGATTTATTCCTGGTTTTGATTCATTGCTAGTGAGCTAGTGTGATATTTTGGGGTTGTTAAAGAACCTCGTTTTTTCATTTTACCAGATTTGGTTTTTAGGTTTGTTATCATTTGGGTAGAAGATCTGGGGCTCAAGGGCTTCTCTTAAGATTCTTTTTTCCCACAGGGTTCTCTTTTCATGCGGTGCCTCCTCCATACCCTAGGGATGGGGCTTCCTGAGAGCCGAACTGCAGTAATTATTTCTTTTCTGGGTCTAGCCACCCAGGGGAGCTACCAGGCTCTGGACTGGTAGCAAGGAGTGTCTGCAGAGAATCCTGTGGTGTGATTTCTCTTCAGGTCTCTCAGCACCTTCTCTGTTGGAAGTAGCAAGGAAATAAAGTAGACTCCTTGAGGGTCCTTACTTGTATTTTTGTTTAGTGTGCTGGTTTTGTGTAGGTTAACTTCCTGCCAAGAGGTGACATTTTCAAGAGAGCGTCAGCTGTGGTAGTATAGGGAGGAAACAAGCTTGCTATAAGGTTACCCGAATAAATATTCAGGTTTTTCAGGTGGTAGCCTGGGCCATAATCCTTCCAAGAGATTATGTGGTTTGTTTTCTGTCTTTGGCTACCAGGGCATATAGAGAAAGACCCTCATATGGAGGCAGAGTTAGGTGTGTCTGAGCTCTGACTCTCTTTGACTCTCAGCAACTGTGGCTGCTGTGGGGAATTTGGGAGTGGTTCACAGGCCAATGGAATAATGTTCTCAGGGAGATTATGGCTGCTCTGCTGCATCATACAGGTCCCAAGGGAAGTGGGGTAAAGCTGGTTGTGATAGGCCTCACCCAGCTTCCACAAAGCTTGAAAAGCTGGTCTCACTCCCACCATGCCTCCCTAACAGAACCAAGTTTGTTTCCAGGCAGCTGGTGAGCAGATCTGAGAACTTGCCCCACGCTACAAGCAGCCCCACTGAGAAAGCCATTAGGGCTTTCAGGTTTTGTGCATCCTCCCCTGCCATGGCTTCTGTGCTTGGATCTGCAGTCCCCATTCACCTCCTCCCCCAGATTCGGTCCAAGGAACTTTGTATTTGGTTGAAATTGTTGCAAAGTTTATCTGGACCTTTCCTTCTCTTATGGTCTTTCCCCAATTTAACTTGCTGTCCCTCTCAAGGAACCCTGTGAGACAAAGTCAGAAGTTGTTTCCCTGGGACCAAGAGTGCCCACAGGGCTCTTTCCACTTCTTCCTCTGTCCCTGTATTTCACTTTGCTCTCTAAATTTATCTCAGATCCAGGTAAGTTCAAATTGTTTTACTGTTATCTAGACCTTCAAGTTCCCCTGGATGGATGTGTGTTTGGGGTGAGATGTTCATCTTTTCATACATTGGGCACTCACAGTTTTTCAGCTGTCTCAAGGAGCCTGCAGCAGCAAGCTATTTCCTTCAAAGGGTCTGTGGATTCTCTACTTTCTGGTATGTTCTGGCAGTAGTTCTTGGAACAAGTTTTCATGATGTGAGTCTCCACATGCTGATCTGTCCACCCAAGTGGGAGTTGCAAGTTAATCCTTTCTCCTATCCACCATTTTTCTTCCTAAGGTAGACTGCCTTTCAATTTTACTGTGAATACAGAGTACTTTCACCCTTTATAGCAAGGTTTGAGGGAACTCAGGTTTGGACTACTAGAATCAGTGATCCCCTCTTTCTAGGACTGGTTTAAATGCTCCCTCCATAGGCAGGTATCAGCTGAGATGGGCCTGGTTTTCCTTTCCCTTTTAACAGGGCAACACTGACACAAGGCCTCAGACTTAGGTTATTCCTCACCCAGAAGCTGGAGATGCTCTCCACATCATGCAGTCACTGTTGGGGAATGGAAGACAGGTGGAGTTGGTGATTTAAGATTTTTTTCATTTCCTATTTCTTCATTACTTCTTTCAGTGTTACAAAGTTAATACCAGGTATTATAAGTGCTAAACATATTTGGTTCCTATGAAGGTGATTTTTCTGGGTAGATAGTTATTAAATTGGTGTTCTTGCAAGGAACAGTTGGTGCAGCCTTTTATTCAGCCATCTTGTTCTACCTCTGGTAGTTGGCCTGCTTCTGGTTATTTACAAATGTACAATAAATTATGGTTAAATGTAATTACCATGTTGCACTATCAACAAATGCTTACTCTACCTAAGTATATTTTTTACCCATTAACCATTACCACTTCCCCACCACCACCACTCTCCCCCCACCCCGGTTTCCAATCTCTGGTAACCAGCATTCTACTCTCTATTTCAATGAGTTCAATTGTTTTAATTTTTAGCTCCAACAAATGAGTGAACACATGTGACATGTGTTTTTCTGTGCCTGACTTATTTTACTTCACAGATTGACCTCCACTTCCATCTGGGTTTTTGAAAATTACAGGATCTCATTTTTTATGGTGAAACAGTACTCCATTGTGTGTTAATCCATTTTTCTTTTTTTTTTTTTTTTAATTTATTTATTATTATTATACTTTAAGTTGTAAGTACATGTATAACATGCAGGTTTGTTATATGTATACTTGTGCCATGTTAGTCTGCTGCACCCATCAACTCATCATTTTACATCAGGTATAACTCCCAATGCAATCCCTCCCCTCCCCTCCCCATGATAGGCCCCGGTGTGTGATGTTCCCCTTCCTGAGTCCAAGTGATCTCGTTGTTCAGTTCCCACCTATGAGTGAGAACATCACGGTGTTTGGTTTTCTGTTCTTGTGATAGTTTGCTAAGAATGATGGTTCCAGCTGCATCCATGTCCCTACAAAGGACACAAACTCATCCTTTTATGGCTGCATAGTATTCCATGGTGTATATGTGCCACATTTTCTTAATCAATCTCTGTCACTGATGGACATTTGGGTTGATTCCAAGTCTTTGCTATTGTGAATAGTGCTGCAATAATAAACATCGTGTGCATGTGTCTTTATAGCAGCATAATTTATAATCCTTGGGTATATCCCAGTAATGGGATAGCTGGGTCATATGGTACATCTAGTTCCTAGATCCTTGAGGAATCGCCATACTGTTTTTCCATAATGGTTGAACTGGATTTACAATCCACCAACAGTGTAAAGTGTTCCTATTTCTCCATCCTCTCCAGCACCTGTTGTTTCCTGACTTTTAATGATCGCCATTCTAACTGGTGTGAGATGGTATCTCATTGTGGTTTTGATTTGCATTTCTCTGATGGCCAGTGATGATGAAGGCATTTTTTCATATGTCTGTTGGCTGTATAGATATTTCTTTGAAATGTCTGTTCATATCCTTTGCCCACTTTTTGATGGGGTTGTTTTGTTTTTTCTTGTAAATTTGTTGGAGTTCTTTGTAGGTTCTGGATATTAGCCCTTTGTCAGATGAGTAGATTGCAAAATTTTCTCCCATTCTGTAGGTTGCCTGTTCATGCGATGGTAGTTTCTTTTGCTGTGCAGAAGCTCTTTGGTTAATTAGATCCCATTTGTCAATTTTAGCTTTTGCTGCCGTTGCTGGTGTTTTAGACATGAAGTCTTTGCCCATGCCTATGTCTGAATGGGTACTATAGGTTTTCCTCTAAGTTTTATGGTATTAGGTCTAACATTTAAGTCTCTAATAATCCATCTTGAATTAATTTTCATTATGGGGTAAGGAAAAGGATCCAGTTTCAGCTTTTCTACTTATGGCTAGCCAATTTTCCCAGCCATTTATTAAATGGGGAATCCTTTCCCCATTTCTTGTTTTCTCAGGTTTGTCAAGATCAGATGGCTGTAGTGTGTGGTATTATTTCTGAGGACTCTGTTCTGTTCCATTGGTCTATATCTCTGTTTTGGTGCCAGTACCATGCTGTTTTGGTTACTGTAGCACTTGTAGTATAGTTTGAAGTCAAGGTAAGTGATGCCTCAGCTTTGTTCTTTTGACTTAGGATTGTCTTGGAGATCTCCATCCACAAATTTTTATCCGGTGAAATAGAGCTTCATAAAAGAAGGAAAGACAGTCTTTTTCAGAAAAGCAGATGCTTAGAGGATTCACCACTACCAACCCAGACCTACAAGAACTATTAAAAGAAGCTCCAAATCTTGAAACAAATTCTCAAAATACACCAAAATAGAACTTCCTTAAAGCACAAATCTCACAGGATCTATGAAACAATAAGACAATTGAGAAAAAAGCAAAATATATAATCAGCAAATAGCACAATAAATAAAATAGTACCCCACATCTCAATGCTAATGTTGAGTATAAATGGCCTAAATGCTCCACTTAAAAGATACAGAATGACAGAAATGATAAAAATCCACCAACCAAGTATATGCTGTCTTCAAGAGACTCGCTTGACACATAAAGACTCAAATAAACTTAAGGTAAAGAGGTGGAAAAATATATTCGATGCAAATGGACACCAAAAACATGTAGGAGCAGCTATTCCTATATTGGACAAAATAAACCTTAAAGCAGTTAAAAGAGACAAAGAGGGACATTATATAATAATAAAAAAACTAGTTCAACAGGAAAATATTGCAATCCCAAATAAATATTCACCTAGCACTGGAGCTCCCAAATGTATAAAACAATGTCTACTAGACCTAAGAAATGAGGCAGATAGCAACATAATAATAGTAGAGCACTTTCATACTCCACTGACAGCACTAGACAGGTCATTAATACAGAAAGTTAACAATGAAACAAAGGACTTAAACTGTACCCTAGAACAAATTGCCTTAATAGATATTTACAGAACATTCTGCCCAACAACGCAGAATATACATTGCGTTCATCAGCATGTAGAGCATTCTCCAAGATAGGCCATGTGATAGAACACAAAACAAGTTTCAATAAATTTAAGAAAATCGAAATTATATCAAGTACTCACTTAGACCACAGTGGAGTGAAATTGGAAATCAATTCCAAAGGAAAGCTTCAAATACAAGTAGCTCAAAGAGCACCCTGGAAATTCATTCCAAAAGATTATTGCCTAGACAGATAGTTACAAGGTTATCTAAAGTCAAGATTTTTTAAAAAAAGAATCTTAAGAGCTGTGAGGCAAAACACTAGGTAAACTATAAGGAAAAACCTGTCAGATTAATAGCAGGTTTCTCAGCAGATATTGTACAAACTGGAAAGGATAGGGGTCCTATCTCTTCGCTCATTAAGCAAAACAATTATCATCCATGAATTTTGCGTTCAGCAAAACTAAGCTGGATACTTAGCTGTTTCCCTCACAACCATGCAAATACATGGAAATTAAATAATCTGCTTCTGAACAATAATTGAGTCAACAATAAAATCAAGACAGAAATTGAAAAATCCTTTGAACTGAATGAAAATAGTGACACAATTAATCAAAACCTCCCCAATACAGCAAAAGTGATGCTAAAAGAAAAGTTTATAGCATTAAGTACCTACATCACCCTAATACCAAAACTGGGAAAGGACATAACACAAAAATAAAACCACAAACCAATATCCCTGATAAATAAATGCAAAATTCTTCAACAAAATACTAGCTAACCAAATCCAACAGCATATCAAAAATATAATCTATAATGATCAAGTAGGTTTCATTATACAGCAATGGTTTACTATATGCAAGTCAAGAAATGTGCTAACCAAATAAACAGAATTAAAGAGAACAATTACATGACCACCTCAATATATGCAGAAGAAAGAATTTGACAAAATCTAGCATACCATTATGAGTAAAACCAACAGCACAATTCGTGTAGAGAGACATACCTCAAGGTAATAAAAGCTATCTATGACAAACTGACAGCCAACATTATACTGAACAGAGAAAAGTTGAAAGCATTCTCACTGAGAACTGGAACAAGACGAGGATGCCCACTTTCACCACTTGTATTCAACAGAAGACTGGAATCCTAGTCAAAGCAATCAACAAGATAAAAAAATGAAGGGCATCCAAGTCAGTAAAGAGGAAGCCAAACTGATGCTGTTTGCCAATGATATCATCGTATAACTAGAAAATCCTAAAGACTCATCCAAAAAGTTCACAGAACAGATAAATGAATTCTGTAAATTTTCAGAATACTGAATTAATGTACACAAATCAGTAGCACTGTTATACACCAACAGTGACCAAGCTGAGAATCAAATTAAGAACTCAACCCCTTTTAAAATTGTTGCAAAAATTAAACATTTAGCAATATACCTAACGAAGGAGGTGAAAGTGAAAGAACTCTACAATAGAAACTACAATATACTGCTGAAAGGAATTACAGACTACACAAACAAATGAAAACACATCCCATGCACTTGGATGGGTAGAATGAATATTGTGAAAATGACCACATTTCCATACGCAATCTACAAATTCAATACAATTCTCATAAAGTACCATGATCGTTCTTCATAGAACTAGGAAAAAACAATCCCCAAATTCACATGGAACCCAAAAAGAGCCCACATAGCCAAAGCAAGACTAAGCAAAAAGGACGAATCTGTAGGCATCACGTTACCCAACCTCAAACTATACTACAAGGCTATAGTTTCCAAAAAAATGTGGTACTGGTATATGAATAGGCCCATGAACCAGTGGAACAGAATAGATAACCCAGAAATAAAGGCAAATACATACAGCCAACTGATCTTTGACAAACCAAAAACAAATGATGCTGGGATAATTGGCAAGCCACATATAAAGAATAAAACTGAATCCTCATCTCTCACCTTATACAAAAATAAACTCAAGGTGGATCAAAGACTTAATTCTAAGACTGGAAACCATAAAAATTTTAGAATATAACATTGGAAAAACCCTTCTAGACATTGGCTTAGTCGAAGACTTTATAACCAGAACCCTAAAGCAAATACAACAAAAACAAAGTAAATAGATGAGTCTTAAGTAAACTAAAAAGTTTCTGCACAGCAAAATAAATAATCAGCAGAGTATACAGACAACCCACAGACTGGGAGAGAATCTTTACAATTTATACATACAAAAAAAAGACTAACATCCAGAATCTACAAGAAACTCAAACAAATCAGCAAGAAAAAACAAACAATCCCTTCAAAAGGTGGATAAATACATGAATACACTATTCTCAAAAGATGTAAGATGCCCTAGTGTGTGTTGTTCCCATATCTGTGTCCACGTGTTTTCATTGTTCAACTCCCACTTATATGTGAGAACATGTGGTATTTGGTTTTCTGTCCCTGTGTTAGTTTTCTGAGAATAATGGCTTCAAGCTCCATCCATGTCCCTGCTAAGGACATAATCTCATTCTTTTTTATGACTTCATAGTATTCCGTGGTGTATATGTACCACATTTTCTTTACCCATTCTATCACTGATAAGCATTTTGGTTGGTTCCATGTCTTTGCTATTCTGAATAGTGCTGCAATGAACATACACGTGCATATTTATTTATAATAGAATGATTTATTATAAATTTAAGAAATTTGGAGGGTATATACCCAGTAATGGGATTGCTGGGTCAAATTGTATATTTTATTCTTAAGCTTTGAGAAATCACCACATTGTCTTCCACATGGTTGAACTAATTTGCATTCTCACTAACAGTGTAAAAGCATTTCTATTTCTCCACAGCCTCACCAGCATCTGTTGTTTCTGGACTTTTCAATAATTGCCATTCTGACTGGTGTGAGATGTTATCTAATTGTGGTTTCAATTTGCATTTCCCTAGTGATCAGTAATGTTGAGCTTTTTAAAATATATTTTTTGGCTGCATAAATGTTTCCTTTGGAGTAATGTCTGTTTTCTTTTGCCCACTTTTTAATTGGGTCGCTTTTTTTTTTTCTCATACATTTGTTTAAGTTTCCTGTAGATTCTTGATATTAGACATTTGTCAGGTGGATAGCTGGGGAGGGAGAATATCAGGATAAAACACTAATGTATATGGAACTTAATACCTAGGGGATGGTTTGATAGGTGCAGCAACCTACGAGGACACACGTTTACCTATGTAGCAAACATGCACAGTATGCACATGCTATCCTGAACTTTAAAATAATTTTTTAAAAAGATATACAAATGTCCAACAAACATTTGAAAAAATGCTCCACATCACTAATTATCAAGGAAATGCAAATTGAAACCACAATGTATTACTCCCTCACTCATGCAAGAATAACCATAATCAAAAAATCAAAAACTAATAGAAATTGGCATTGATGTGGTGAAAGGGAACACTTTTACACCTCAGGTGGGAATGTAAACTAATACAACAATGGAAAAAAGTGTAGCGATTCCTTAAAGAACTAAAAGTATATATATATACTTTTGTGTGTGTGTGTGTGTGTGTCTATATATATATATATAGACACACACACACACACACACACACACACACACATACCCATCCCACCTTTAGGTATCTACCAGAGGAAAATAAGTCATTACCAAAAGAAGATACTTGCACATGAAAGTTTGTGGCAGCACAATTTTCAACTGCAAAAATATGGAGCCAGTCCACATGCTCATCAATAAACAAGTGAATAAAGAAAATGTGTTATATAAAGCATGGAATCCTACTCGGTCATAAAAGGAACAAAATAATGGCATTTTCAGCAACCTGAATAAAACTGGAGAGACCATTATCGTAAGTGAAATAGCTCATAAATGAAAAACCAAACACATTTTTTAAAATAATCACCATTCTGACTGGTGTGAGATGGTATCTCATTGTGGTTTTGATTCGCATTTCTCTGATGATCAGTGATGTTGAGCTTTTCTTCATATGCTTGCTGGCTGCATAAATGTCTTCTTTTGAGAAGTGTCTGTTCATATCCTTTGCCCATTTTTTGATGGGGTTGGTTTTTTTTTTTCTTCTTGTAAATTTGTTTAAGTTCCTTGTAAATTCTGGATATTAGACCTTTGTCTGATGGGTAGATTGCAAAAATGTTCCCCCATTCTGTAGGTTTCCTGTTTACTCTGATGATAGTTTCTTTCACTCTGCAGAAGCGCTTTCATTTAATTAGATCTCATTTGTTAATTTTGATTTTGTTGCAATTGCTTTTGGCATTTTTGTCTTGAAGTCTTTGCCCATGCCTGTGTCCTGAATGGCATTGCTTAGGTTTTCTTCTAGGGTTTTTTTTTTTTTTTTTTTTTTGAGACCGAGTCTCACTCTGTTGCCCAGGCTGGAGTGCAGTGGCACAATCTCGGCTCACTGCAAGCTCTGCCTCCTGGGTTCACGCCATTCTCCTGCCTCAGCCTCCCAAGCTGGGACTACAGGTGCACGCCGCCACCCCTGGCTAATTTTTTGTATTTTTAGTAGAGATGGAGTTTCACCATGT
The DNA here is from genome assembly GCF_008728515.1 of Papio anubis. Taxonomy (NCBI): domain Eukaryota; kingdom Metazoa; phylum Chordata; class Mammalia; order Primates; family Cercopithecidae; genus Papio; species Papio anubis. The sequence goes on along the minus strand of NW_022159694.1, from coordinate 3,788 downwards.
TATCCAGGATTGTCTCGAACTCCTGACCTCGTGATCTGCCAGCCTCGGTCTCCCAAAGTGCTGGGATTACAGACGTGAGCCACCGCGCCTGGCTCTTCTAGGGTTTTTATCATTTGGAGTATTACATTTAAGTCTTTAATCCATCACAATAGATGCTGGTGAGGCTGTGAAGAAATAGGAACGCTTTTATACAGTTGGTGGAAATGTAAATTAGTTTAACCATTGTGGAAGACAGTATGGCAAGTCCTTGAGGATCTAGAACCGGAAATATCATTTGACCCAGCAATCCCATTACTTGGTATATACCCAAAAGAATATAAATTATTCTACTATAAAGACATATGCACACATATGTTTATTGCAGCACTATTTACAATAGCAAAGACATGGGACCAATCCAAATGTTCATAAATAATAGACTGGATAAAGAAAATGTTGTAGATATGCTACATGGAGTACTATGCAGCCATTAAAAGGAATGAGATCATGTCCTTTGCAGGGACCTGGACAAAGCTGGAAACCATCATCCTCAGCAAACTAACACAGGAACAGAAAACCAAACACCACATGTTCTCACTCATAAGTGGGAGTTGAACAATGAGAACCCATGGACACAGAGAGGGGAAAACTCACAGCAGGGCTTGTTGGGGGAGTGGGGGAGTGAGGGGAGGGAACTTATAGGATTGGTCAATAGGTGCAGCAAATCACCATGGCACACGTATATCTACCTAACAAACCTGCATGTTCTGCACATGTATCCAGTTTTTTTTTTTTAAAGAAGAAATAAAAAAAAAAAACCACACACACACACGCAGTATGTTCCTACTAATAAGTGGGAGCTAAGCTATAAGGACACAAAGCATTAGAATAATACAATGCATTTTGGGGGCTCAGGGGAAAGGGTGGGAGGGGGTGAATGAGAAAAGATTCCACATTGGGTACAGTGTACACAACTCGGGTAACGGGAGCACCAAAATCTCAGAAATCGCCAGTAAGTAACTTATCCATGTAACCAAACACCATTTGTTCCCCCAAAAACCTATTGAAATTAAAAAATAATAATAAAATAAAAATAAATAAAATCTCTCTGGGGAGGGTTTCAAAATAAAATAAAGGCTGTCCAAGCTGTAAGGACTGAAACCCTTAGGCAAGACTTGATGCTTAACTAGGCTAAGACACCAGCTGGGATGGCTATGGGAGTGCTGGCATTACCCTTTCCCTAATACCAAGTTGCAGTTTACAGCTCCAAATGAAACACATTATTCTGTTTGAGGAGAAGAAAGGAACAAGTGGAAAAGATTTTGTCTTGCACTTTGTATACCCAGCTCAGCCACAGCAGGATAGGGCAGCAGTCAGAGTCATGAGGGCCCCATTTAATACCCTAGTTTCTACATGAAATTTCTAGACACACCCTGGGCTAGAAGAAAACCTGCTGCCTTAACAAAAACAACAACAACAACAACAGTCCTGGCAGCATTTCTCATCTGCTCACTGAAAAGCCCTTCAGCCCTGAATAACCAGCTCCAATAAACAGGGACTACATTAGGTACCACTTGCTAACTTGAGGTACCAGCATAGCCACAGGTGTATGGAGCACCAAGGACTCTTGAGGTTTCCAATTCTAGAACTTGACTCTTGGATAGCACTTTTGAACCACCCTGGGCCTAGGGGGAGTCCAATTCCCTGAAATGTGAGTTATAGGCCAAGCAACATTCATCATAAGCTGACTTAAAAGCCCTTTAGCCTTAAAGGAAAATCAACGGTAGTCTGGCAGTATTCCTCATGGTCTGAAGAGGCAGTGGTTATGAGGTAAGCTTCCTCTGCCTTTGCAAAGGGAAGGTAATGGTGGGAAAAACTGTCTTGTGGTCTGAATGCCAGCTTAGCCATGATACAATAGAATACCAGGTTTTTGACTCTAGTTCCTGATTCACATATGGCACCTTTGGAACCACTCAAGGCCTAGAAAACCTCAGTGCCCAAAAGGGAAGGTCATAGGCCTCGCTGGCATTACCACCAGCTGATTGTGGAGCCCTAGGGCCTTGAGCAAACATAGGTAGTAGCCAGGGAGTGGTTACTACAGGCCTTACCTAATACTCAGTCCAGTGGTGGCTTCAGGTCTAACCAAAAACTGTCATACTATTGGTGACCACAGGGATGCTTATGTCCCTCCACTCCAAGGTTTAGGTGACTCGGAAAAAAGTGAGAGAGTGACTATGCTTATTTAGGAGAAATTAAGAGAAGAGAACAAGAGTCTCTGCTTGGTAATCCAGAGAAATCTCCAAGATATTGCCCAATAACATCAAGGTGGTAATTCAACCAGCTTGCAAAAACCTCAGCATTACTGGGCTTTGAGTGCACCCAAAAGCAGATACAGCTTAGATCACAATACTTGAGTCCTTTCAAATCTCTGGAGAGCCTTCCCAAGAAGGATGGGTGAAAATAAAGCACAGACAGTAAAGACTATAATAAATACTTAACTGTTCAATGCACAGACAGCAAAGAGCATCTACTAGCATCAAAACCATACAAGGAAACATGACTTCATCAAATAAGTTAAATAAGTCAAAAGAAACCAATGCCTCAGAAACAGAGATATGTGACCTTTCAGACAGAAAATTCAAAGTACCTGTGTTGAGGAAACTCAAATATGACATAACACAGAAAAGAAATTCAAAATTTTATAAAATAAATTTTTAAAAAAGATTGAAATAATTTAAAGGAATCAAATGTAAATTTTCCAGCTAAAAATGCAAGTGGCATATTGCAGAATGCATCAGAATCCTTTAATAGCAGAATTGATCAAGCAGAAAAAAGAATTAGTGAGCTTGAAGACAGGTTATTTGAAAATACACAATTATGGAAAACAAAAATATATATAAAACAATGAAGCATGCCTACAGGATCCAACAATAGCCTCGAAGGGCAAGTCCATTAGTTATTGGGCCTTAAAGAGAAAGTAGAGAAAAAGATAGAGGTAGAAAGTTTATTTAAGGGTATAATAATACATAACTTCCCAAACCTAAACAACAACAACAACAAAAAATCAATATCCAAGAAGGTTACAGAACACTGAGCAGATGTAATCCAATGGCAACTGCCTCAAAGAATTTAAATAAAATTCCCAAATGTTGAGAATATATTAAAAATTATAAAAGAAACAAATAACATAAAATGAAACTCTAATATGTCTGGCACCAGACTTTTCAGTGGAAACCTTACAGGCTGCGAGACAGTGGAATGACATATTAAAGTGCTGAAGGAAAAAAAAAAAAAAAAAAAGCTTTTTACTCAAGAATAGTATATCTGGAGAAAATGGTCTTCAAATCTAAATGAGAAGCAAGGACTTCCCCAAACAGAAGCTAATGGATTTCATCAAAACCATTCCTGTCCTATAAGAAATGGTAAAGGGAACACATCAATCAGATAAAAAAGCATTGATGGGCAATTAATGTCCAGTAATCTGTACCGTAAAGGTACAAAACTTACTGGTAATAGTAACTACATAGAAAGTCACAAAATATTTTAACACCATAACTGTGGTTTTTCAACTACTCTTATCCTAAGTAGAAAGAATAAATAATTAACCAATGAAGAACAGTAACAGAAAAACAGAGAGCCAAATCATGAATGAACTTCCATTCACAATTGCTTCAAAGAGAATAAAATACCTAGGAATCCAACTTACAAAGGATATAAAGGACCTCTTCAAGGGGAACTACAAACCACTGTTCAGTGAAATAAGAGAGGACACAAACAAATGGAAGAACATACCATGCTCATGGATAGGA
>NW_022159693.1:0-622 GCF_008728515.1 Papio anubis | reverse complement strand
GCAGAAGGGATCCGAAATATCTGTTCTCAGATTCCACAGAAATAAGGCTAGCAAAGAGATCCACGAAATACACATGTAACAATGTGAGGGGAAGTCACACATCACAAAGCAGTTCCTCAGAAAGCTTCTTTCCAGATTTCATCTGAGGATATTTCCTTTTTCACCATAGCCCTCTATGGGCTTCCAAATATCACTTTGCCAATTCCAGAAGAACTGTCTTAGAGAAAGGCTTCCTGAGGGGAAAGCTCTAACTCTGTGAGATGATTTCACAGAACACAAAGAAGTTTCTCAGAAAGCTTCTTTCTCTTTGTTATCGGAGGATATTTCCTTTTTCCCTATAGTCTTCAAAGGCATCTGAAATATCTGTTCTCATATTCCTCAGAAATAAGGCTAGCAAGGAGATTCACGACATACAGATGTAACTCTGTGAGATGAATTAAAAGAACACTAAGCAGTTTCTCAGAAAGCTTCTTTCCAGATTTCATCTGAGGATATTTCCTTTTTCACCGTAGCCCTCTATGGGCTTCCAAATATCACTTTGCCAATTCCACAAGAACTGTCTTAGAGAAAGGCTTCCTGAGGGAAAAGCTGTAACTCTGTGAGATGATTTCACAGAACACAA
>NW_022159692.1:0-623 GCF_008728515.1 Papio anubis | reverse complement strand
TATGCAGCCATAAAAAAGGATGAGTTCATGTCCTTTGTAGGGATATGGATGCAGCTGGAAACCATCATTTTCAGCAAACTATCGCAAGAACAGAAAACCAAACACTGCATGTTCTCACTCATAGGAGGGAACTGAACAATGAGAACACTTGGACACAGGAAGGGGAACATCACACACCGGGGCCTGTCATGGGGTGGGGGGAGGGGAGAGGAAATAGCATTAGGAGATATACGTAATGTAAATGACGAGTTAATGGGTGCAGCACACCAATATGGCACACGTATACATATGTAACAAACCTGCATGTTGTGCACATGTACCCTAGAACTTAAAGTATAATAAAAAAAAAAGACAACCCACACAATGGGTGAAAATATTTGCAAGTCATATATGTGATGAGGGTTTCATATCTAGAAAATATGAGCCGGGCGCGGTGGCTCAAGCCTGTAATCCCAGCACTTTGGGAGGCCGAGACGGGCGGATCACGAGGTCAGGAGATCGAGACCATCCTGGCTAACACGGTGAAACCCCGTCTCTACTAAAAATACAAAAAACTAGCTGGGCGCGGTGGCGGGCGCCTGTAGTCCCAACTACTCGGGAGGCTGAGACAGGAGAATGGCGTG
>NW_022159691.1:0-623 GCF_008728515.1 Papio anubis | reverse complement strand
CCCGGGAGGCGGAGCTTGCAGTGAGCTGAGATCCGGCCACCGGGTTCCCGCCATTCTCCTGCCTCAGCCTCCCGAGTAGCTGGGACTACAGGCGCCCGCCACGTTGCCCGGCTAGTTTTTTGTATTTTTTAGTAGAGACGGGGTTTCATCGTGTTAGCCAGGATGGTCTCGATCTCCTGACCTCGTGATCCGCCCGTCTCGGCCTCCCAAAGTGCTGGGATTACAGGCTTGAGCCACCGCGCCGGGCCTCCTCTTCTTAAACAGATTAGTTTTCGTATATTTCTCAATTTAAAACTATAGTTTCCGTGCATTGAAAGCACAAGATATGGGTGAAACCTGGAGGGAACTTATTCAGTTCTTGCCAAATAGCGGATAAACTGGTAAAACTAAATTATAATGGACCTATACTCCAAGTTGTCACAGCTGCTATGGTTTTCCTTGAGCTGTATTCATGTTCAAACCTGGCATTAGTCTTTACATAGCTATAAATCAAACTTTCAAAGTAACTCTTGAACTTTTGTACTTTGACATCATTAAAACTACTCTGAATGTCATTCTTCCAAGAGAGAAGATATTGAATTTAAAAAATTACTTTACGCTGTGACTTTTTTTTTTTTTTTTTT
>NW_022159690.1:0-624 GCF_008728515.1 Papio anubis | reverse complement strand
CCTTCCTTCCTTCCTTCCTTCCTTCCTTCCTTCCTTCTTTTTTTTTAGATGGAGTCTCGCTCTGTTGCCCAGGCTGGAGTGCAGTGGCACACTCTTGGCTCACTACAACCTCTGCCTCCCAGGTTCAAGCAATTCTCCCACCTCAGGCTCCCAAGTAGCTGGGATTACAGGTGCCCGCCACCACACCTGGCTAATTTTTGTATTTTTAGTAGAAATGGGGTTTCGCCATGTTGGCCAGGCTGATCTCAAACTCCTGACCTCAGGTGATCCACCCACCTCAGCCTCCCAAAGTGTTGGGATTACAAGGGTGAGCCACCACGCCCGAGCCCTGAGTATGTTTATGGGTCTCTCAGGTGTGGCGTGGGCCTGCCTGGGGGCTATTCTTCCTCTGTAAAGCACAGGCAGTTAATCAGTGGTCTCTGAGCAGAATCCAGCTCAAGGTTATATTTTGTTTGACCCACTCAAGTTTTAAAAAGTAAATTAGTTGCCAACATGCAAACTTTATAAGAGTTCAAAGCTTTTCCAACAACATCGAGAAGTTCGTCCAGATGGTGCCCACATTCCCTGCTCCATCTAGATGGTGCCCACAGTCCCTGCTGTGTGTCTAGACGGTGCCCACATTCC
>NW_022159689.1:0-624 GCF_008728515.1 Papio anubis | reverse complement strand
ACCCTGTCTCTACTAAAAATACAAAAATTAGCTGGATGTGGTGGTGCACGCCTGTAATCCCAGCTACTCGGGAGGCTGAGGCACAAGATGAGATTGCACCATTGTACTCCAGCCTGGGTGACAGAACGAGACTCTGTTTCAAAAAATAAAAAATACAAATACAAAAATAAGCCAGGCATGGTGGTCCGTGACTATAGCCCTAGCTACTAGAGAGGGTGAGGTGGGAGGATTGCTTGAATCCAGGAGACAGAGGTTGTAGTGAACCAAGATTGTGCCACTGCACTCCAGCCTGGGTGGCAGAGTGATACTTTGTCTCAACAACAATGAAAAGAAAAAAAGAAAAAAAATGAAGAAAGCCAACAGGAATCATGAGATACCATCAAGCTAATATGTACATTATGGGAGTTCCAGAAGGAACAGAGAAGGAGAAGGGGACAGAAAGCTTATTTAAAGAAACAATGACAGAAAACTCCCCAAATTTGGAAGGGAAATGAACATCCAAATCCATGAAACCCAAAGAATCCCAAATAGATTAAATATAAAGAGATCTTCACTGAGGCCCATTATAATCAAATCATCAAAAGTCAAAGACAGAAAGAATTTTTTTTTTTTTTTTTTTTTTTT
>NW_022159688.1:0-624 GCF_008728515.1 Papio anubis | reverse complement strand
TAATCTTAGCTACTCAGGAGGCTGAGGCAGGAGAATCGCTTGAACCCAGGAGGTGGAGGATGCAGTGAGCTGAGATCGTGCCATTGCACTCCCGCTTGGGCAACAAGAGGGAAACTCTATCTGGAAAAAAAAAAAAAAAGATTAAGTGGCCATGTTCTTGGCCACTTAGCCTTGTCATAGTGATCCAAGCTGATTGTGCTGGAGGGGTGATCCCCTGACAGATGATAGCCAGTTTACAGATCAGCTAGCAGCCCATTAGGTGGTCTGGCATGATAATTTTGCTTGATAGGGATGACAATGACTAGACCAATCATAGTGTCAACATAAAATAAAACATCGAAATGAATCTCTAAGCAAAAGGTTTCATTTGGGAATATAGATAAAAATAGAATTGCAATTTGGGGCATAAGAACAGACCAGACTGGGCTGGGCGCGGTGGCTCAAGCCTGTAATCCCAGCACTTTGGGAGGCTGAGACGGGCAGATCACAAGGTCAGGAGATCAAGACCATCCTGGTTAACCCAGTGAAACCTCGTCTCTACTAAAAAATACAAAAAACTAGCCGCGCGAGGTGGCAGGCGCCTGTAGTCCCAGCTACTCGGGAGGCTGAGGCAGGAGAATGGCC
>NW_022159687.1:0-27001 GCF_008728515.1 Papio anubis | reverse complement strand
TTGTTGTTGTTGTTGTTGTTGTGTAGCTGTGCCCTGTCCCCAGAGGTGGAGTCTACAGAGACAGGCAGGTTTCCTTGAGCTGCTGTGAGCTCCACCCAGTTGGAGCTTCCCAGCAGCTTTGTTTACCTACTTAAGCCTCAGCAATGGCGGGCGCCCCTCCCCCAGCCTCGCTGCTGCCTTGCCGGTAGATCACAGACTGCTGTGCTAGCAATGAGGGAGGCTCCGTGGGCGTGGGACCCTCCCGGCCAGGTGTGGGATATGATCTCCTGGTGTGCCTGTTTGCTTAAAGCGCAATATTGGGGTGGGAGTTACCCGATTTTCCAGGTGTTGTGTGTCTCAGTTCCCCTGGCTAGGAAAAGGGATTCCCTTCCCCCTTGCGCTTCCCAGGTGAGGCGATGCCTCGCCCTGCTTCAGCTCTCGCTGGTCGGGCTGCAGCAGCTGACCAGCACCGATCGTCCGGCACTCCCCATTGAGATGAACCCAGTACCTCAGTTGAAAATGCAGAAATCACCGGTCTTCTGTGTCGCTGGCGCTGGGAGTTGGAGACTGGAGCTGTTCCTATTCGGCCATCTTGCTCCACCCTCCTCTTTGTCTATTTAAACTGCTGCTGTTTTAAAGATTGTCTTGTCTAATATAAGCATACCTACTTCTGCTCACTTTTGGTTTCCATTTACATGAAATGTTTTGTTCCACCTCTTTACTTTAAGTTTATATGTGTCCTTATGTGTGGTGAGTCTCTTGAAGGCAGCAGGCTGTTGTTTGATGAATTCTTATCCATTCTGCAATTCTTTATTCTTTAAGTGGAGCATTTAGGCCATTTACATTCAACATTAGTATTAAGATGTGAGGTACTATTCCATTCATTATTATTTGTTGCCCACATACCTTTTTTCTTTAATTGTATTTTTGTTTCATAGGTCCTGTGAGATCTAGGCTTTAAAGAGGTTCTCTTTTGATGTGTTTCCAGGATTTGTTATAACATTTAGAGCTCTTTTACCAGATCTTTTAGTGCTGGCTTGGTGCTGGTGAATTCTCTCGGCATTTGTTTGTCAGAAAAAGACTGTATCTTTCCTTCGTTTATGAAGCTGAGTTTTGCTGAATGCAAAATTCTTGGCTGATAATTGTTACGTTTAAGGAGGCTGAAGATACAACCCCAATCACTTCTAGCTTGCAGGGTTACTGCTAAGAAATCTGTTGTTAATCTTACAAGCTTCCCTTTATAGGTTACCTGGTGATTTTGCCTCACACTAGCATGGAATGTTTTCCCATGCATTTGTGTTATCTATGATTTCTTTTAGCGGTGTTTTGTAATTCTCATTGTAGAGGTCTTTTACCTCCCTGATTAACTGTATTTCTAGATTGTTTTGTTTTGTTTTTTGTAAACAAAACAGGAAAATATCCATCTTCTGCATATGTGTAACGAGTTGTTTTTGGCTATTGTGAATGGGATTGTGTTCTTCATTTGGTTCTCTGCTTGAAAGTTACTGCTGTATAGTTATGCTATGAATTTTTGTATATTACTTTTGCCTCCTGAAACTTTGCTGAAGTTATCAGATCTAGAGTTTTTAGGTAGAGGCTATGAAGTTATTTAGGGATGGAATTATATTGTTTGTGAATATAGGTAGTTTTACTTCCTGTCTTTCTATTTGGATGCCTTTAATTTTTTTTTTTCTTCTGCATCACTTCTCTGGGTACAACTTCCAGTACTATGTTAAATATGAGTGGTAAGAGTGGACATCCTTGTCTTGCTGCAGTTCTCAAGGCGAATGCTTCCAGCTTTTGCCCATTCAGTATGATGTTGGCTCTGGGTTTGTCACTGATGGTTCTTGTTATTTTGATGAGGTATATTCTTTCAATACCTAGTTTGTGGATGGTTTTTCACATGAAGGGATATTACATTTTATTAAAAGGCTCATCTGCATCTATTGAGATGACCATGTGGTTCCCTTTTTAGTTATATTTTTAAATAAATTACATGTATTCATTTATGTATGTTGAAATAATATGCATCCCATGAATAAATCCTCCCTGATTATGGTGAATTAGATTTTTCATGTGCTGCTGACTTTGGTATGCTAGTATTTTGTTGAGGATTTTTGCATCTATATTCATCAGGTTTATTATCATGAAGATTTCTTTTCTTCATTTTGTCTCTATCAGGTTTTAGTAACAGAGTGATGCTGGTCTCATATAATTAGTTAGGAGGGAAGTTCTCCTTCTAAATTTTTTGTTATAGCTTGGGAAGGATCAATACTAGGTCTTCTTTGTACATCTGGTAAAATTTGGTTGTGAATCTGTCTGGTACAGAGCTTTCTCTGGTTGTAAGGTTTTTTTTTTTACTGACCGAATTTTGGAAGTCATTATTGCTATGTAAGGGATTCAATTTCTTCTTGGCTCATTCCTCTGTGTCTAGGTATTTATGCATTTTTTTCTAGGTTTTAGAACTTGTGTGCATAGAAGTATTTAAAATACTCTCTGAAGGGTTTCGTATTTCTGTGGAGTTGGTGATAATGTCCCCTTTGTCATATGATTGTGTTCATTTCAGTCTTCTCTTATCTTTTTATGAGTCTTGCTAGTGATCTATCAATCTTATTTATTTTATTTTTTTTAAAAAAGACAAACTCTTTGGTTTACATTTTCTGTGTTTTTTTGTGTGTGTGTGTCTCAATTTTATTATGTTCAGCTCTAATTTGTGTCATATCTTTTATATTGCTAATTTTTATTTCAATATAATCTTGTTTTTCTAGTACATGCCGGTATGATGTTAAGTTGTTAATTTGAGATCTTTAATTTTCTTGTGAGTACATACTGCTGTAATCTTCCCTCTTAATACTGCTTTAGCTGTGTCTCAGATATTCTGATATATTGTATGTATGTTACTCTTAGAATCAATTTTTTTTTTCATTTCTGCCTTAATTTCATTGTTTACACCAAAGTCATTCAGAACTAGGTTTTTAAATTTCTATGTAATTGTACGGTTTTGAAGAATTTTCTTGTTATTCATTTCTATTTTTATTGTTATTGTGGTGTGGCCTAAGAGTGTGGTTGGTATGAATTCAGTTACTTTGAATTGCTTGAGATTGCTTTAGGCTGAGAATGTGGTAGATTTTAGAGGATGTGCCATGTGCACATTAAAAATGTATATTCTGTTGTTTGTGGTGGAATGTTCTATAGATGTCTATAGATGTTATTTTCTATAGATGTCTATAGATGTAATATATATCTATAGATATATATTCTGTTGTTTGTGGTGAAATGTTCTATAGATGTCAGATCCATTTTGTCAAGTGTTGAATATAGGACCTGAATATCTTTGTTAGTTTCCTGCCTTAATGATCTAATACTGTTGGTAGGGTTTTGAAGTCCCCTAATCTTATTTGTATGTTTATCTAAGCCTCCTTAAAGATTTTATGACTTGTTTAATAAATGTGGGTGCTCCAGTGTTGGGTGTACATATATTTAGGATAGTGAAGTTTTCTTGTTGAATTGAATCCTTTACAATTATGTGATGCCATTGTTTGTCTTTTCTGATCATTATTGTTTTAAGGTTTAGTTTTGTCTGAAATAAGAATAGCAACTCCTGTTTATTTTATTTTTTGTATGTTTGATAGATTGCTTTTCATCTCTTTACTTTGACACTCTGGGTGTTATTGTATGTTGGATGGTTCTCTTGAAGGCAGAATACAGTTGGATCTTGTTTCTTTATTCAACTTGCTATTGTGTGCCATTATTTATTAGATTAACTAACACAGTTTTTAAATTTTTTTTTTAAATTTTATGGGTACATAGTGGGTGCACATATTTATGATTTGCATGCAATGTTTTAATGCAGGCATGTAATGCATAATAATTGCATCATGAAAAATGGGGTATTCATCCTCTCAAGCATTTATTCTTTGAGTTACAAACCATCCATTACACTATTTTAGTTATGTTAAAATGTACAATTAGGCCAGGCATGATGGCTCAGCTGATAATCCCAGCACTTCCTCAGGAGGCTGAGGAAGGCAGACCACTTGAAGTAGGAAGTTCAAGGCCAGCCTGGTCAACTAGGCAAAACCCTGTCTCTACTAAAAACATGAAAATGAGCCAGGCATGGTGACATGTGCCTATAGTCCCAGCTACTCAGGAGGTTAGGCATGAAAATCCCTCGAACCTAGGAGGTGAAGGTTGCAGTGAGCCAAGATCATACCACTGCAGTCCAGCCTGGGCGACAGAGCAAGACTGTGTTACAAAAAATAAAATATACAATTAAATTATTTTGACTACAGTCACCTTGTTGTACTATCAAATACTAGGTCATATTCATTCTCTCTAACTGATATTTTTGTACCCACTAACCACCCTACTTCCCCGTCCTGCCTCACTACACTTCCCAGCCACTGGTAATAATCCTTTTAATCTCTATGTTCATGAGTTCAATTGTTGTGGTTTTGAGATAATGTTTGGGTTTTTGTGTGTGCATGCCTGGTTTATTTCATGTAAAATAATGACTCCATTCAATTTTTTTTTTTTTTTTTTTTTGCAAATGACACAGTCTCTTTCCTTTTTTAAATGATATAATATAGTACTCCATTGTGTATAGGTACCACATTTGTGTGTGTGTATGTGTGTGTGTTCCAACAGAACTTTATTTATAAAAATGTTTACTGGGCTGATTTGGCCCACAGGTCATAGTTTGCTGATCCCTGGTTTGAAGAATTATTTTATTTTATTTTTATTATTTTTTGTTTGTTCATTTCTGGGGTTTTTTGAATTTTCATTTTATTTTAACAGTTTTGGTGGAAGAGATGGTTTTTGGTTACATGGAGTTCTTTAGTGGTGATTTCTGAGATTTTGATGCACCTGTCACCTGAAGAGTGTACACTGTGCCCAATGTGTGGTCTTTTATTACTTATCCTCCTCACACCCTTCCCACTCAAGTCCCCAAAGTTTATTATATTATTCTTATGCCTTTGTGTCCTCATAGCTTAGCTCCCACTTGTAAGTGAGAACATACAATATTTGGTTTTCTATTCCTAAGTTACTTCACTTATAATAATGGTCTTCAACTCCATTTGGGTTCCTGCAAATACCATTATTTCAGTTGTTTTTATGGCTGAGTAGTATTCTATGGTCTTATTTTTGCAATATATATATCACATTTTCTTTACTCATTGGCTGATGGGCATTTAGGCTGGTTACAAATTTCTGCAGTTGCAAATTGGGCTTCTATGAAAATGTATCTGTAAGTGTCTTTTTCATATTGTTGGAAACAAGTGCTCAGCATAGCCAAAGGAAACCTGCCCTTACACAGAAAATTTTCTCAGCAAGGCACCTTTACTTATGCAGAAGGATGCTGCTCATACCTGTTACAATCACAAGAGCACACCAAACAAAGGAGAGAAGGGGTTTTTATCCCTAAAGCAGTTCCTGTTTCTGTGTCCTTTCCCTATTGGCTGGGGTTGGACTGCACAATCTAAGATGATCCCAATTGGCTAAGATTTAAACTTTCCAAAAAGGGTAATCACACGATTTGTGAAGGAGGGAAGGGCAAAGAAGAAGCAGTTAGGCTTAACTGAAGAAGGGGTAAGATTGTTTACAACTTATGATCAGAAAATTGAGTCTTAGAAGAGGAACTTAGTTGTCCCAACAGTATAATGACTTATTTGCCTCTGGGTAGATACCCAGTAGTGGGATTGCTGGATCATATGGCAGTTCTACCTTTAGTTCTTTAAGGGATCTCCATACTATCCTTCATAGTTGTTGTACTAGTTTACATTCGCACCAGCAGAGTAAAAGTACCACATGTATGCCAGCATCTATTATTTTTTGATTTTTTAATTATGGCCATTCTCACAGGGGTAATGTGGTATTTCATTGTGAGTTTAATTTGCATTTCCATGATAATTAGTGATGTTGAGCATTTTTTCATGTTTGTTGACCTTTTGTATATCTTCTTTTGAGAATTGTCTATTTATGTCCTTTGCACACTTTTTGATAGGATTATTTGATTTTTTCTTGCTGATTGCTTTAGTTCCTTGTAGATTCTGAATATTACTCCTTTGTCAGATGAATAGTTTGTGAATATTTTCTCCCACTCTGTGGGTTGTTTGTTTACTCTGTTGATTATTTCTTTTGCTGTGCAGTAGCCTTTTAGTTTAATTAGGTCTTATTTATTTATGTATTTATTTTTGCATTTGCTTTTGGGTTCTTGGTCATGAACTCATTGCCTAAGCCAATGTCTAGAAGATATTTCACTGTGCTATCTTCTAACATTTTTTATGGTTTCGGGTCTTAGATTTAAATCTTTGATCCTTCTTGAGTTGATTTTTGTATAAGGTGAGTGATGAAGATCCAATTTCCTTCTTCAACATGTGTCTTGGCAATTATCCCAGCACTATTTGTTGAATAGGGTGTTGTTTATCTACTTTATGTTTTGTTTTTTTGTTTTGCTTTATGTTTTGTTTTGCAATGTTTACAGTTAGCTGTAAGTATTTGGCTTTATTTACGGGTTTTCTATTCTGTTTCCTTGATCTACATGTCTATTTTTATATCAATACCATGCTGTATTATAGCCTTGTAGTATAGTTTGAAGTTACATAATGTAATGCCTCCAGATTTGTCCTTTTTGCTTAGTCTTGCTTTGGCTATTCAGGGAATTTCTTGGTTCCACATACATTTTAGAATTGCTTCTTCAAGTTCTGGGAAGAATGTTGATGGTATTTTGATGGAAATGGCATTGAAACTGTAGATCACTTTTGGAAGTATGGTCATTTTTTGTTTGTTTGTTTGTTTGGATGGAGTCTCACTCTGTTACCAGGCTGGAGTGCAGTGGCATGATCTTGGCTCACTGCAACCTGTGCCTCCTGGGTTCAAGTGATTCCCCCGCCTCCGCCCCCTGAGTAGCTGGGACTACAGCTGCTCACCACCACACCCAGCTAATTTTTGCATTTTTAGTAGAGATGGGGTTTTATCATGTTAGCCATGATGTTCTCGATCTTCTGACCTTGTGATCTGCCCACTTCAGCCTCCCAAAGTGCTGAGATTACAGGCATGAGCCACTGTGCCCAGCCAGCAGAATGGTCATTTTTACAATATTGATTTTACTCATCTATGGGCATTGAATGTGTTTCCGTTTGTTTGTGTTATCAATAATTTCTTACAGCAGAGTTTTGTAGTTTTCTATGTAGAGATCCTCCTTGGTTAGGTACATTTTAAGTATTTTATTATTTTTGCAGTGGTTGTAAAAGAGATTGAGTTCTTCATTTGATTATCACCTTGATCATTGTTGATGTATAGCAGAGTTACTGATTAGTGTATATTAATTCTGTATTCTGAAACTTTACTCAATTCATTCATCAGATGTAGGAGATTTTTGGATGAGTCTATAGGGTTTTCTAGGTATGCAATCATGTCATTGGTGAACAGTGACTCTGACTTTCTCTTTACTGATTTGGATGCCCTTTATTTCTTTCTCTTGTCTGATTGCTCTGGCTAGAATTCCCGTACTATGTTGAATAGAAATGGTGAAAGTAGGCATCCTTGTCTTGTTCCAGATCTCAGGAAGAATGCTTTCAACTTTTCCCTATTCAGTATAATGTTGGCTGTGGGTTTGTCATAGATGGCTTTTATTACCTTGAGGTATGCCTCTTTTATGCCAATCTTGGTAAGGTTTTTAACCATAAAGTGATGTTGGATTTTGGAAAATGCTTTTTCTGCATCTGTTGAGATAATTATGTGATTTTTGCTTTTGATTCTGTTTATGCAATGCATCACATTTATTGACCTGTGTCTGATAAATCATCCCTGATATGAAATCCACTTCATTATGATGAATTATCTTTTTGATATGTTGTTGGATTCGTTTAGCTAGCATTTTGTTGAAAATTTTTGCGTCTGTGTTCATCAAGGATATTTGTCTGTATTTTTTTTTTTTTTTTTTGCTATGTCCTCTCCAGATTTTGGTATTAGGGTAATACTGTCTTCATAAAATGATTTATGAAGGATTCCCTCTATCTTTTGGAAGAGTTTCAGTAAGATTGGTACCAATTCTTCTTTGAGTGTCTGATAGGAATCAGCTGTGAATCCATGTGGTCTTGAACTTTGTTTTGTTGACAATTTTTAAATTATTGTTTCAATCTCACTACTTGTTATTCATCTGTTCAGAGTTTTTATTTCTGTTTTAATCTAGAAGGGTTGTATATTTCCAGGTATTTATTCATCTCCTCTAGATTTTCTCATTTCTGCGCATAAAGATGTTCATAGTAGCCTTGAATGGCATTTTGTATTTCTGTAGTATTGGTGGTAATATCACTTGTTTTGTTTCTAATTGAGCATATTTGGATAATCTCTCTTCTTTTCTTGGCTAATTTTGTTAATGGTCTATCAAATTTTTTAATCTTCTCAAAAAACTAGCTTCTTGTTTTTTGTTTTGTTTTGTTTTTTTTCATTTTCTGAAGTTTATTAATTTGCAAGAATATCTTTTTAGAGAAAGAACATTTTGAAAACTTTAGGACAGTAATTAAAATATTCTAGACACGAAGAAAATAATCCAGACAGGAAGAATGTCTGTCCAAGACTATTATACTAGGCACGGTCTGTCTGGAATTCAAAACCCACACCAAACAGAAAAGATGATATTACATGAGATAAGGTATGTTTGACAAATGGCCCAGGAATGGCTACTTTGTAAAAAGAAGAGCAAGAAGAGTCACCCAGAAAGATCTCAGGCATTTAGCAAGTATCCCTCAACATAGCTCTTTCTTTTTTTAAATTTTTAAATTTTTATTATTATACTTTAAGTTCTAGGGTACATGTGCATAACGTGCAGGTTTGTTACATATGTATACTTGTGCCATGTTGTTCTGCTGCACCCATCAACTCGTCAGCATCCATCAACTGGTCATTCACATCAGGTATAACTCCCAACGCCATCCTCCTCTCCACCCCCTCCCCATAATAGACCCCAGTGTGTGATGTTCCCCATCCAGAGTCCAAGCGATCTCATTGTTCAGTTCCCACCTATGAGTGAGAACATGTGGTGTTTGGTTTTCTTGTGATAGTGTGCTGAGAATGATGGTTTCCAGCTGCATCCATGTCCCTACAAAGGACATAAACTCATCCTTCTTTATGGCTACATAGTATTCCATGGTGTATATGTGCCACATTTTCTTAATCCAGTCTGTCACTGATGGACATTTGGGTTGATTCCAAGTCTTTGTTATTGTGAATAGTGCTGCAATAAACATATGTGTGCATGTATCTTTATAGCAGCATGATTTGTAATACTTTGGGTACATACCCAGCAATTGGATGGCTGGGTCATATGGTATTTCTAGTTCTAGATCCTTGAGGAATCGCCATACTGTTTTCCAAAATGGTTGAACCAGTTTACAGTCCCACCAACAGTGTAAAAGTGTTCCTATTTCTCCACATCCTCTCCAGCACCTGTTATTTTCTGACTTTTTAATGATTGCCATTCTAACTGGTGTGAGATGGTATTTCATTGTGGTGTTGATTTGCATTTCTCTGATGGCCAGTGATGATGAGCATTTTTTCATGTGCCTGTTGGCTGTATGAATGTCCTCTTTTAAGGAATGTCTATTCATATCCTTTGCCCACTTTTTGATGGGGTTGTTTTTTTTCTTGTACATTTGTTTGAGTTCTTTGTAGCTTCTGGATATTAGCCCTTTGTCAGATGAGTAGATTGCACAAATTTTCTCCCATTCTGTAGGTTGACTGTTCACTCTGATGGCAGTTTCTTTTGCTGTGCAGAAGCTCTTTAGTTTAATTAGATCCCGTTTGTCAATTTTGACTTTTGTTGCCATTGCTTTTGGTGTTTTAGACATGAAGTCCTTGCCCATGCCTATGTCCTGAATGATATTACCTAGGTTTTTTTCTAGGGTTTTTATGGTATTAGGTCTAACATTTAAGTCTCTGATCCATCTTGAATTAATTTTCTTATAAGGAGGAAGGAAAGGATCCAGTCTCACCTTTCTACTTATGTCTAGCCAATTTTCTCAACACCATTTATTAAATAGGGAATCCTTTCCCCATTTCTTGTTTCTCTCAGGTTTGTCAAAGATCAGATGGCTGTAGATATGTGCTATTATTTCTGAGGACTCTATTCTGTTCCTTTGGTCTATATCTCTGTTTTGGTACCAGTACCATGCTGTTTCGGTTACTGTAGCCTTGTAGTATAGTTTGAATTCAGGTAGCGTGATGCCTCCAGCTTTGTTCTTTTGACTTAGGATTNNNNGAGATCACCTGGACTCGGGAAGGGGAACATCACACACCGGGGCCTATCATGGGGAGGGGGGAGGGGGGAGGGATTGCATTGGGAGTTATACCTGATGTAAATGACGAGTTGATGGGTGCTGACGAGTTGATGGGTGCAGCACAGCAACATGGCACAAGTATACCTATGTAACAAACCTGCACGTTATGCACATGTACCCTAGAACTTAAAGCATAATAATAATAAAAAATAAATTAAAAAAAGATAAACTGAGGCACATTAAAATATTTTTTAAAAATCAATAGATACGTTTAAAAAAGCAAGAAATAAAATCATAGCACAAGAGAAAATAACTTTCACTAACAGGAAAACAGGAGAGTAGAAAAGAAGGACAAGAATGTCACAAAACGAATATTTGAAAGGATTTTAAAAAAGAAGACACAGCAATCTGCTGCCTGTAAGAAGCACACTTCACCTACAAAAGACACATAGACTGAAAGTAAATGGATGGAAAAAGATACTCCAGGCCAATGGAAACAAAATAAAAATATGCAGGAGTAGAAATAACTGTATCAGACGGAATAGATTTCAAAACAAAAACTATAAGAGACAAAAGTGGTCACAATGTTACATAAAGCAGTCATTTCAATAAGAGGATGTATTAAAATATTCAAATAATTGTAATACTATCAAGAATCTCCTCACACCATAACAAAATAAAATTAGAAATCAATAAGGAGGTATTTTGAAAGTTGTAAAAATACATAGAAATTAGACAATATATTCCTGAATCAGCAGCGGGTCAAAGAAGAAACACAGAGGAAAATTGAAAAATTTATTGAAGCAAATGGCAATAGAAATACAACATACATACACCTATGGAATGCATTAAAAGCAATAGTAAGAGGTACATTTATACATATATGTGACTACACAAAGGAGGAGAAAAACTCTAACAACCTTACCATGTGTCTAAAAGAACTAGAAAAGCAAGAAACCAACCTTAAAGATGGTAGAAAAAAAAGAAATAAGAAAAGCAGACCAGAAATAAATGAAATTGAAAAAAAATAAAACAATATAAATAATCAACAAAACAAAAATTTTTTTTTTTTTGAAAACTGAAACAAAATTAACAAACCTTTAGCCACACTAAGGAAAAGAGAGAAATCACCCAAACAAATAAAATCAGAGATACAAAAAATTACAACTGATACTGCAGAAATTCAAAGGATCATTAGTGGCTATGATGAGAAAATATATGCCAATAATTTGGAAAACCTAAAGGAAATGAATAAATTCCTAGACATATACAACTGTTGTAGTCTTGTTAATGTATCATAATGTAGTAGTTTTTCATTGTCCCAAGTAGTAGGTGGAGTTCTTTGTTTTATATCTAAGAAGATTAAGGAACGTGGACACAAGCGTGAGGTTGGAGTGAAAGTTTAATAAGTGAAAGTTCTCTGTAGTGGAGGGAGGGTCCCAAATGGGTTGTCCACTATGCGGATGGGGTCTGGGGACTTTATGGACTGGAAATGGAAGAAATGTGTTGACTGATCTTGGAGAAAGTGTTATTCAGTTTGGCCCTGGACCAATCAGGAGTTAAAGTGGAAGTTTGTTCCAAGACCATGGCCCAGGACCAGTCAGAGACTGAAGTGATGATTCATAATGGCTCAGCTCAAAGTCCAAAGTGTTTCTAGAAAACGAAAGGAAAGTGTCCACCAGAACCCACTGGAGCCCACCACATGCATGGTTACAAAAGATGAAGAGACTATTTCCTGGAAGTCTGTTGGTTATACAAAGGACCAAGGAATTTTTATGTTTGGACTTTTTTCCCTTATTAGAGTAGTTGTGGGCATGTCTTAGGCACAAAGAACAAGGATGTTTCCATATTGGGCCTTGTTCCTTTATTCGAGTGAGTCAGAGGCTTGTGTAAGTTTTTTTTTTTTTTTTTTTAAATCTCTGCCTGTAGTCTGATTTTTCAGGCTATTTCTCTGTTTTACCAAAAACCCATCCTAACTACCTAATTTTTCTCTCTTATCACGTACCATGATTGAACAATGAAGAAATCCAAAACCTGACCAGACCAATAAGAAAGTGACATCAAAGCCACAATAAAAAGTCTTCCAGGAAAGGAAAGCCCAGGACCAGATGGCATCACTACTGATTTCTACCACACATTTAAAGAAGAACTAATACCAATCATTCTCACAATATTCTAAAAAATGGAGGTGGAGGAAATGCTTTCAAACTCATTATAGGAGACCAGTGTTACTGCCCCAAACCAAAACCAGAAAAAGATATATCAAAAATAGTAAACTGCAGACCAATATCCCTTGGGAATATTGATGGGAAAATACTCAACAAATACTAAGAAATAGAATTCAAAAACATATTATAAAGATCATTCACCTTGACCAGGTGAGATTTATCCCAGAAATAGAAGCATGCTTCAACATAAACTAATCAATCAATTTAATAGATCATATCAACAGAATGAAGGACAAAAAGCATATGATGGGAAGTTCTATGATGGCCAAATAGGAACAGCTCCAGTGTACAGCTACCAGCATGAGTGACGCAGAAGATGGGTGATTTACAGGCTCTGAATTTGAGGCAATAATTAATAGCCTACCAAACAAAAAAAGTCCAGGACCAGACAGATTCACAGCCGAATTCTACCAGAGGTAAAAGGAGGAGCTGGTAGCATTCCTTCGGAAACTATTCCAATCAATAGAAAAAGAGGGAATCCTCCCTAACTCATTTTATGAGGCCAACATCATCCTGACACCAAAGCCTGGCAGAGATACAACAATAAAAAAAGAGAATTTTAGACGAATATCCCTGATGAACATCGATGCAAAAATCCTCAATAAAATACTGGCAAACTGAATGCAGCAGCACATCAAAAAGCTTATCCACCATGATCAAGTGGGCTTCATCCCTGGATTGCAAGGCTGGTTCAACATATGCAAATCAATAAATGGAATTCAGCATATAAACAGAACCAAAGACAAAAACCACATGATTATCTCAATAGTTGCAGAAAAGGCCTTTGACAAAATTCAACAGCCCTTCATGCTAAAAACTCTCAATAAATTCAGTATTGATGGAATGTATCTCAAAATCATAAGAACTATTTATGACAAACCCAAAGCCAATATCATACTGAATTGGCAAAAACTGGAAGCATTCCCTTTGAAAACTGGCACAAGACAGGGATGTCCTCTCTCACCACTCCTATTCAATACAGTGTTGGAAGTTCTAGCTAGGGCAATCAGGCAACAGAAATAAATAAAGGGTATTCAATTAGGAAAGAAGAAGTCAAATTGTCCATGTTGGCAGATGACATGATTATATATTTAGAAAACCCCATCGTCTCAGTCCAAAATATCCTTAAGTTGATAAACAACTTCAGTAAAGTCTCAGGATATAAAATCAATGTGCAAAAATCACAAGCATTCTTATACGCCAATAACAGACAAAGAGAGAGCCAAATCATGAATGAACTTCCATTCACAATTGCTTCAAAGAGAATAAAATACCTAGGAATCCAACTTATAAGGGATGTGAAGGATTTCTTCAAAGAGAACTACAAACCACTGCTCAGTGAAATAAAAGAGGACACAAACAAATGGAAGAACATACCAGGTTCATGGATAGGAAGAATCAATATCATGAAAATGGCCATACTGCCCAAAGTAGTTTAGAGATTCAATGCCATCCCCATCAAACTACCAATGACTTTCTTCACAGAATTGGAAAAAAACAGCTTTAAAGTTCAAATAGAACCAAAAAGGAGCCCACATTGCCAAGACAATCCTAAGCCAAAAGAACAAAGCTGGAAGCATCACACTACCTAACTTCAAACTATACTACAAGGCTACAGTAAACAAAACAACATGGTACTGGTACAAAAGCAGAGATGTAGACCAATGGAACAGAACAGAGTCCTCAGAAATAATACCACACATCTACAGCCATCTGATCTTTGATAAACCTGACAAAAACAAGAAATGGGGAAAGGATTCCCTATTTTAAAAATGGTGCTGGGAAAATTGGCTAGCCATAAGTAGAAAGTTGAAACTGGATCCTTTCCTTACTCCCTTATATGAAAACTAATTCAAAATGAATTAGAGACTTAAATGTTTGACCTAAAACCATAAAAACCCTAGAAGAAAACCTAGGTAATACCATTCAGGACATAGGCATAGGCAATGACTTCAAGTCTAAAACACCAAAAGCAACAGCAACAAAAGCCAAAATTGACAAATGGGACCTAATTAAACTAAAGAGCTTCTGCACAGCAAAAGAAACTACCATCAGAGTGGACAGGCAACCTACAGAATGGGAGACAATTTTTGCAATCTACTCATCTGACAAAGGGCTAATATCCAGAACCTACAAAGAACTCAAACAAATTTACAAGAAAAAAGCAAACAGGCCATGCACAGAGGCTCATTCCTGTAATCCCAGCACTTTAGGAGGTCGAGGTGGGTGGATCACGATGTCATGAGATCGAGACCATCCTGGCAAACACAGTGAAACTCCATCTTTACTGAAAATACAAAAAACAATTAGCCAGGCATGGTGGCAGACACCTGTAGTCCAGGCTTCTATGGAGGCTGAGGCAGGAGAATGGCATTAACCCGGGAGGCAATGGAGCTTGCAGTGAGTGGAGATAGCACCACTGCACTCCAGCCTGGGCGGCAGAGTGAGACTCCATCTCAAAAACAAAAACAAAAACAAAAACAAAAACAAAAAGAAAGAAAGAAAAAAACAAACAATTCCATCAAAAGGTGGGCAAAGGATATGAACAGACACTTCTCAAAAGAAGACATTTATACAGCCAACAGACACATGCAAAAATGGTCATCATCACTCGCCATCAGAGAAATGCAAATTCAAACCACAATGAGATACCATCTCACACCAGTTAGAATGGCAATCATTAAAAAGTCAGGAAACAACAGGTGCTGGAGAGGATGTGGAGAAATAGGAACACTTTTATGCTGTTGGTGGGATTGTAAACTAGTCCAACCATTATGGAAAACAGTGTGGCGATTCCTCAAGGATCGAGAACTAGAAATACATTTGACCCAGCCCTCCCATTAGTGGGCATATACCCAAAGGATTATAAATCATGCTGCTATAAAGACACATGCACACTTATGTCTTTTGTGGCACTATCCACAATAGCAAAAACTTGGAACCAACAGAAATGTCCATCAGTGACAGACCGGATTAAGAAAATGTGGCACATATACACCATGGAATACTATGCAGCCATAAAAAAGGATCCTTTGTAGGGACATGGATGCAGCTGGAAACCATCATTCTCAGCAAACTATCTCAAGAACAGAAAACCAAACACCACATGTTCTCACTCATAGGTGGGAATTGAACAATGAGATCACTTGGACACAGGAAGGGGAACATCACACATCAGGGCCTATTGTTGAGTGGGTAGGGGGGAGTGATGGCATTAAGAGATATACGTAATGTAAATGACGAGTTAATGGGTGCAGTGCACCAACATGGCACATGTGTACATATGTAACAAACCTGCACATTGTGCACACATACCCTAGAACATAAAGTATATATATAAAAAAAAGATTTGAAGATCATAAAAATAAAAAAGAAGAAGATGGTTGATTTCTGCATTTCCAACTGAGGTACCAGGCTTATCTCACTGGGGCTTGTTGGATGGTGAGTGCAACCCACAGAGTGTGAGCTGAAGTAGGGTAGGGAATCGCCTCACTCGAGAAGTGCAAGGGGTCAGGGAATTCCATTTCCTAGCCAAGGGAAGTCAGGACAGATGCTACCTGGAAAATCGGGACACTCCAACCCTAATACTGCACTTTTCCAACTGTCTTAGCAAACAGCACACCAGGAGATTACATCCCGCATCTAGCTAGGAGGGTCCTACATCCATGGAGCCTCACTCACGGCTAGTACAGCAGTCAGAGATCAAACTGAAAGGTGGCAGCGAGGCTGGGGGAGAGGCGTCCACAACTGCTGAGGCTTGAGTAGGTAAAGAAAGTGGCCAGGAAGCTTGAACTGGGTAGAACCCAGCACAGCTCAAGGAGACCTGCCTGCCTCTGTAGACTCCACATCCAGGGGCAGGGCATAACTGAACAAAAGGCAGCAGAAACTTCTGCAGACTTAAGTGTCCCTGTCTGACAGCTCTGAAGAGAGTAGTGGTTCTCCAAGCATGGAGTTTGATATCTGAGAAAAGACAGACTGCCTCCTCAAATGGGCCCCTGACCCCCAAGTAGCCTAACTGGGAGACACCTCCCAGTAGGGGCTGACTGACACCTCATACAGCCGGGTGCCCCTCTGAGACGAAGCTACCAGAGGAAGGATCAGGCAGCAACATTTGCCGTTCTGCAATATTTGCTGTTCTGCAGCCTCTGCTGTTGATACCCAGGCAAATAGGGTGTGGCGTGGACTTCCAGTAAACTCCAACAGACCTGCAGCTGAGGGTCCTGACTGTTAGAAGGAAAACTAACAAACAGAAAGGACATCCACACCCAACTCCATTGGTATGTCACCATCATCAAAGAACAAATGTAGATAAAACCAGAAAGATGGGGAGAAACCAGAATAGAAAAGCTGAAAATTCTAAAAATCAGAGTGCCTCTTCTCCTCCAAAGGAATGCAGCTCCTCACCAGCAACAGAACAAAGCTGGATGGAGAATGACTTTGTCGAGTTGAGAGAAGAAGGCTTCAGATAATTGGTAATAGAAAACTTCTCCAAGCTAAAGGAGGATGTTCAAACCCATCGCAAAGAAGCTAAAAACCTTGAAAAAGATTAGACAAACGGCTAACTAGAATAAACAGCACAAAGAAGACATTAAATGACCTGATGGAGGTGAAAACTATGGTATGAGAACTACATGATGCATGCACAAGCTTCAGTAGCCGATTTGGTCAAGTGAAAGAAAGGGTATCAGTGATTGAAGATCAAATGTATGAAGTGAAGTGAGAGGAGAAGTTTAGAGAAAAAGAGTAAAAAGAAACTAAAAAGCCTCCAAGAAATATGACATTATGAGAAAAAAAGAAATCAATGTCCATTGGTCAACCTGAAAGTGATGGGGATAATGGAAACAAGTTGGAAAACACTCTTCAGGATATTACCCAGGAGAACATCCCTAACCTACCAAGGCAGGCCAACATTCAAATTCGGGAAATACACAGAATGCCACAAAGATACTCCTTGAGAAGGGCAACTCCAAGACACATAATTGTCAGATTCACCAAAGTTGAAATGAAGGAAAAAACGTTAAGGGCAGGCAGAGAGAAAGAACAAGTTACTCACAAAGGGAAGCCCATCAGGCTAACAGCAGATCTCTCAGTAGCAACTCTACAAGTCAGAAGAGAGTAGGAGCCAATATTCAACATTCTTAAAAATAAGAATTTTCAACCTAAAATTTCATATTCAGCCAAACTAAGCTTCATAATTGAAGGAGATGTAAAATCCTTTACAGAAAACAAATGTCGAGAGACTTTGTCACCACAAGGCCTGCCTTACAAGAGCTCCTGAAGGAAGCACTAAACATGGAAAAGAGAAACTGGTACCAGCCACTGCAAAAACATGCCAAATTGTAAAGGCCATCGCTGCTAGGAAGAAACTGCATCAAGTAATGAGCAAAATAACCAGCTAACATCATAATGACAGGATCAAATTCACACATAACAATATTAACCTTAAATGTAAGTGGGCTAAATGCTCCAGTTAAAAGATGTAGACTGGCAAATTGGATAAACAGTTAAGACCCATCAGTGTGCAGTATTCAGGAAACCCATCTCATGTGCAAAGACCCACATAAGCTCAAAATAAAGGGATAGAGGAAGATCTACTAAGGAAATGAAAAAGAAAAGCAGGGGGTGCAATCCCAGTCTCTGATAAAACAGACTTTAGGCCAGGCGTGGTGGCTCAAGCCTGTAATCCCAGCACTTTGGGAGGCCGAGGCGGGCAGATCACGAGGTCAGGAGATCAAGACCATCCTGGCTAAGCCGGTGAAACCCCGTCTCTACTAAAAAATACAAAAAACTAGCTGGGCGAGGTGGTGGGCGCCTGTAGTCCCAGCTACTCAGGAGGCTGAGGCAGGAGAATGGTGTAAACCCGGGAGGCAGAGCTTGCAGTGAGCTGAGATCCGGCCACTGCACTCCTATCTGGGCAACAGAGTGAGACTCCATCTCAAAAAAACAAAAAAACAAAACAACAACAACAACAAAAAAAAAAAAAAAAAAACAGACTTTAAACCAACAAAGATCAAAAGAGACAAAGAAGGCCATTACATAATGGTGAAGGGATCAATTCATCAGGAAGAGCTAACTATCATAAATACATATGCACCCAATACAGGAGCACCCACATTCATAAAGCAAGTCCTTAGAGACTTACAAAGAGACTTAGACTCCCATACAATAATAATGGGAGACTTTAACACCCCACTGTCAACATTAGACAGATCAACGAGACAGAAAGTTAACAAGGATATCCAGGAATTGAACTCAGCTTTGCACCAAGTGGACCTAATAGACATCTACAGAACTCTCCACCCCAAATCAACAGAATATATATTCTTCTCAACACCACATCATACTTATTCCAAAATTGACCACATAGTTGGAAGTAAAGCACTCCTCAGCAAATGTAAAAGAACAGAAATTACAACAAAGTGTCTCTCAGAAAACAGTGCAATCAAACTAGAACTCAGGATTAAGAAACTCACTTAAAACAGCTCAGCTACATGGAAACTGAACAACCTGCTCCACAATGACTACTGAGTACATAACGAAATGAAGGCAGAAATAAAGAAGTTCTTTGAAACCAATGAGAACAAAGACACAACATTCCAGAATCTCTGGGACACATTTAAAGCAGTGTGTAGAGGGAGATTTATAGCATTGAATGCCCAGAAAAGAAAGCAAGAAAGATCTAAAATTGACACCCTAACATTACAATTAAAAGAACTAGAGAAGCAAGAGAAAACACATTCGAAAGCTAGCATAAATAATGAAATAACTAAGATCAGAATAGAACTGAAGGAGATATGCAAAAACCCCTTCAAAAAATCAATGAATCCAGGAGTTGGTTTTTTGAAAAGATCAACAAAACTGATAGACCACTAGTAAGATTAATAAAGAGGAAAAGACAGAAGAATCAAACAGAATCAATAAAAAATGATAAAGTGGTATCACCACAGATCCCACAGACATACAAACTACCTTCAGAGAATACTATAAACACCTCTACACAAATAAACTAGAAAATCTAGAAGAAATGGATAAATTTCTGCACACATACCTCTTCCCAAGACTAAACGAGGAAGAAGTTGAATCTCTGAATAGACCAATAACAGGCTCTGATATTGAGGCAATAATTAATAGCCTATCAACCAAAAAAAGTCCAGGAACAGACAGATTCACAGCCGAATTCTACCAGAGGTACAAAGAGGAGCTGGTAAGATTCCTTTTGAAACTATTGCAATCAACAGCAAAAGAGGGAATCCTCTCTAACTCATTTTATGAGGCCAGCATCATCCTGATACCAAAGCCTGGCAGAGTCACAACAAACAAAAGAATTTTAGACCAATATCCCTGATGAACATCGATGTAAAAATCCTCAACAAAATACTGGCAAACTGAATCCAGCAGCACATCAAAAAGCTTATCCACCGAAATCAAGTTGGTTTCATCTCTGAGAGGCAAGGCTGGTTCAACATACGCAAATCAATAAACATAAGCTATCATACAAACATAACCAAAGACAAAAACCACATGATTGTCTCAATAGATGCAGAAAAGGGCTTTGACAAAATTCAAAAGCTGTTCATGATAAAAACTTTCAATAAACTAGGTATTGATGGGACGTATTTGAAAATAGTAAGAGCTATTTATGACATACTCACAGCCAATATCATACTGAATGGGCAAAAACTGGAAGCATTACCTTTGAAAACTGGCACAAGACAGGGATGCCCTGTCTCATCACTCCTAGTCAACATAGTGTTGGAAGTTCTGGCTAGGGCAATCAGGCAGGAGAAAGAAATAAAAGGTATTCAATTAGGAGAAGAGGCAGTCAAATTGTCCCTGTTTGCAGATGACATGATTGTATACTTAGAAAACCCTATCATTTCAGCCCCAAATCTCCTTAAGCTGATAAGCAACTTCAGCAAAGTCTCAGGATACAAAATCAATGTGCAAAAATCACAAGCATTCTTATACACCAGTAACAGACAAACAGAGAGTCAAATCATAAATGAACTCCCATTCACAATAGCTTCAAAGAGAATAAAATACCTAGGAATCCAGCTTACAGGGGATGTGAAGGACCTCTTCAAGGAGAACTACAAACCACCTCTCAATGAAATAAAAGAGGACACAAACAAATGGAAGAAACTTCCATGCTCATGGATAGGAAGAATCAATATCATGAAAATAGCCACACTGCCTAAGGTAATCTATAGATTCAATGCCATCCCCATCAAGCTACCAATGACTTTCTTCACAGAATTGGAAAAAACTACTTTAAACTTCATATGGAACCAAAAAAAAAAGAGCCCACATTGCCAAAATAATCCTAAATCAGAAGAACTCAGCTGGAGGCATCATGCTACCCGACTGCAAACTATACTGCAAGGCTATAGTAACAAAAACAGCATGGTACTGGTACTAAAACAGAGAGATAGACCAATGGCACAGAACACAGCCCTCAGAAATAATACCACACATCTACAGCCATCTGATCTTTGACAAACCTGACAAAAACAAGAAATGGGGAAATGATTCCCTATTTAATAAATGGTGCTGGGAAAATTGGCTAGCCATCTGTAGACAGCTGAAACTGGATCCCTTCCTTACACCTTATACAAAAATTAAGCCACGATGGATTAAAGACTTAAATGTTAGACCTAATACCATAAAAACCCTAGAAGAAAACCTAGGCAATACCATTCAAGAGATAGGCATGAGCAAGGGCTTCCTGACTAAACCACCAAAAGCAATGGCAACAAAATCTAAAATTGACAAAAGGGATCTAATCAAACTAAAGAGCTTCTGCACAGCAAAAGAAACTACCATCAGAGTGAACAGGCAACCTACAGAATGGGAGAAAATTTTTATAATCTACCCATCTGACAAAGAGCTAATATTCAGAATCTACAAAGGACTTAAACAAATTTACAAGAAAAAATGAAACAACCCCATCTAAAAGTGGGCCGAGGATATGAACAGACGCTTCTTAAAAGAAGACATTTATGCAGCCAACAGACACATGAAAAATAGCTCATCACCACTGGCCACCAGAGAAATGCAAATCAAAATCACAGTGAGATACCATCTCACACCAGTTAGAATGGAGATAATTAAAAAGTCGGGAAAAAACAGGTGCTTGAGAGGATGTGGAGAAATAGGAACACTTTTACACTATTGGTGGGACTGTAAACTAGTCCAACCATTGCAGAAGACAGTGTGGCAATTCCTCAAGGATCGAGAACTAGAAATACCATTTGACCCAGCCATCCCATTACTGGGCATATACCCAAAGGATTATAAAACATGCTGCTATAAAGACACATGCACACGTATGTTTATTGCGGCACTATTCACAATAGCAAAGACTTGGAATCAACCCAAATGTCCATCAGTGACAGACTAGATTAAGAAAATGTGGCACATATACACCATGGAATACTATGCAGCCATAAAAAAGGATGACTTCGTGTCCTTTGTAGGGACATGGATGCAGCTGGAAACCATCATTCTCAGCAAACTATCACAAGAACAGAAAACCGAACACTGCATGTTCTCACTCATAGGTGGGAACTGAACAATGAGATCATCTGGACTCGGGAAGGGGAACATCACACACCGGGGCCTATCACGAGGAGGGGGGAGGGGGGAAGGATTGCATTGGGAGTTATACCTGATGGAAATGACGAGTTGATGGGTGCTGACGAGTTGATGGGTGCAGCACAACAACATGGCACAAGTATACATATGTAACAAACCTGCACGTTATGCACATGTACCCTAGAACTTAAAGTATAATAATAATTAAAAAAAAAGACACATGCACACGTATGTTTACTGCAGCACTATTCACAATAGCAAAGACTTGGAATCAACCCAAATGTCCATCAGTGACAAACTGGATTAAGAAAATGTGGCACATATACACCATGGAATACTATGCAGCCATAAAAAAGGATGAGTTCATGTTCTTCGTAGGGACATGGATGAAGCTGGAAACCATCATTCTCAGCAAACTATCACCAGGACAGAAAACCAAACACCACATTTTCTCATTCATAGGTGGGAATGGAACAATGAGAACACTTGGACACAGGGTGGGGCCTGTTGTGGGATGGGGCAATAGCATTAGGAGATATACCTAATGTAAATGATGAGTTAATGGGTGCAGCAAACCACCATGGCACATGTATACATATGTAACAAACCTGCACATTGTGCACATATACCCTAGAACTTAAAGTATAATAATAAAAGAAAACTTAACTATAATTACAACGAAAAGAAAAAACAAATAAATTACAAAAAGAAAACTAGCAAATTTTACACATTAACTCCATTCTTTTCACTTTTGACTTTTTGTTGTTTTTATATTATCTATATGTTAAAAAGTTTTAGATAATTTTTTTTTCTTATTCTTAAATATATGTGTGGTTTACATACTGCAATTTCGATGTTACACTATGCTGCACTTGTCTGTGTACTTACATTTCCCACTGAGTTTTACACCTTCAAATGATTTCCTGTTGTGCATTAGCATTCTTTTATTTCAGATTAAAGAATTTATTTAGCTGTTTTTGTAACATACCTATGGTATTGATGACTTCCCTCAGTGTTTATTTGTTTGTGAAAATGTGCATTTCTCCTTCATGTTTTAATGGTAACTTTACTGAGTATAAAACTCTGAGTTGAAAGTTTTTGTTTTTTCCTTCAGCATGTTTCCAACTGGATCAACTGAAAGAAAGAGTATCAGCGATTGAGAATCAAATGAATGAAATGAAGCGAGAAGAGAAACCAAAAGAAAAAAGAAGAAAAAGAAATGAACAAAGCCTGCCAGAAGTATGGGATTATGTAAAAAGACCAAATCTACGTCTGATTGGGGTGCCTGAAAAGTGAGGGGGAAAATGGAACCAAGTTGGAAAACACTCTTCAGGATATCATCCAGCAGAACTTCCCCAACCTAGTAGGGCAGGCCAACATTCAAATCCAGGAAATACAGAGAACATCACAAAGATACTCCTCGAGAAGAGCAACTCCAAGACACATAATTGCCAGAATCACCAAAGTTGAAATGAAGGAAAAAATCTTAAGGGCAGCCAGAGAGAAAGGTCGGGTTACCCACAAAGGGAAGCCCATCAGACTCACAGCAGATCTCTCGGCAGAAACTCTCCAAGCCAGAACAGAGTGGGGGCCAATATTCAACATTCTGAAAGAAAAGAATTTTAAACCCAGAATTTCATATCCAGCCAAACTAAGTTTCATAAGTGAAGGAGAAATAAAATCCTTTACAGATAAGCAAATGCTTAGAGATTTTGCCTGCATTACAAGAGACCCTGAAGGAAGCACTAAACATGGAAAGGAACAACCGGTACCAGCTATTGCAAAAACAGGCCAAAATGTAAAGACCATCGAGGCTAGGAAGAAACTGCATCAACTAACGGGCAAAATAACCAGTTAATATCATAATGGCAGGATCAAGTTCACACATATCAATCTTAACCTTCAATGTAAATGGACTAAATGCTCCAATTAAAAGACACAGACTGGCAAACTGGATAAAGAGTCAAGACCCATCAGTCTGCTGTATTCAGGAGACCCATCTCACACGCAAAGACATACATAGGCTCAAAATAAAGGGATGGAGGAAGATCTACCAAGCAAATGGAGAACAAAAAAAAAGCGGGGGTTGCAATACTAGTCTCTGATAAAACAGATTTTAAACCATAAAAGATCAAAAGAGACAAAGAAGGCCATTACATAATGGTAAAGGGATCAATTCAACAGGAAGAGCTAACTATCCTAAATATATATGCACCCAATACAGGAGCACCCAGATTCATACAGCAAGTCCTTAGAGACTTACAAAGAGACTTAGACTCCCATACAATAATAATGGGAGACTTCAACACTCCATTGTCAACATTAGACAGATCAACGAGACAGAAAGTTAACAAGGATATCCAGGAATTGAACTCATCTCTGCAGCAAGCAGACCTAATAGACATCTATAGAACTCTCCACCCCAAATCAACAGAATATACATTCTTCTCAGCACCACCTCGTACTTACTCCAAAATTGACCACATAATTGGAAGTAAAGCACTCCTCAGCAAATGTAAAACAACAGAAATTATAACAAACTGTCTCTCAGACCACAGTGCAATCAAACTAGAAATCAGGACTAAGAAATTCAATCAAAACCGCTTTACTACATGGAAACTGAACAACCTGCTCCTGAATGACTACTGGGTACATAACGAAATGAAGGCAGAAATAAAGATGTTCTTTGAAACCAATGAGAACAAAGATACAACATACCAGAATCTCTAGGACACATTTAAAGCAGTGTGTAGAGGGAAATTTTTAGCACTAAATGCCCACAAGAGAAAGCTGGAAAGATATAAAATTGACACTTTAACATCGCAATGAAAAGAACTAGAGAAGCAAGAGCAAACACATTTGAAAGCTAGCAGAAGGCAAGAAATAACTAAGATCAGAGCAGAACTGAAGGAGATAGAGACACAAAAAACCCTCCAAAAAATCAATGAATCCAGGAGTTGGTTTTCTGAAAAGATCAACAAAATTGATAGACCAGTAGCAAGACTAATAAAGAAGAAAAGAGAGAAGAATCAAATAGACGCAATTAAAAATGATAAAGGGGATATCACCACCGACCCCACAGAAATACAAACTACCATCAGAGAATACTATAAACACCTCTACGCAAATAAACTGGAAAATCTAGAAGAAATGGATAATTTCCTGGACACTTACACTCTTCCAAGACTAAACCAGGAAGAAGTTGAATCCCTGAATAGACCAATAGCAGGCTCTGAAATTGAGGCAATAATTAATAGCCTACCAACCAAAAAAAGTCCAGGACCAGATGGATTCACAGCTGAATTCTACTAGAGGTACAAGGAGTAGTTGGTACCATTCCTTCTGAAACTATTCCAATCAATAGCAAAAGAGGGAATCCTCCCTAACTCATTTTATGAGGCCAACATCATCCTGATACCAAAGCCTGGCAGAGACACAACAAAAAAAGAGAATTTTAGACCAACATCCCTGATGAACATCGATGCAAAAATCCTCAATAAAATACTGGCAAACCGGATCCAGCAACACATCAAAAAGCTTATCCACCATGATCAAGTGGGCTTCATCCCTGGGATGCAAGGCTGGTTCAACATTCGCAAATCAATAAACATAATCCAGCATATAAACAGAATCAAAGACAAGAACCACATGATTATCTCCATAGATGCAGAAAAGGCTTTTGACAAAATTCAACAGCCCTTCATGCTAAAAACGCTCAATAAATTCGGTATTGATGGAACGTACCTCAAAATAATAAGAGCTATTTATGACAAACCCACAGCCAATATCATACTGAATGGGCAAAAACTGGAAAAATTCCCTTTGAAAACTGGCACACGACAGGGATGCCCTCTCTCACCACTGCTATTCAACATAGTGTTGGAAGTTCTGGCTAGGGCAATTAGGCAAGAGAAAGAAATCAAGGGTATTCACTTAGGAAAAGAAGAAGTCAAATTGTTGCTGTTTGCAGATGACATGATTGTATATTTAGAAAACCCCATTGTCGCAGCCCAAAATCTCCTTAAGCTGATAAGCAACTTCAGCAAAGTCTCAGGATACAAAATTAATGTGCAAAAATCACAAGCATTCTTATATACCAGTAACAGACAAACAGAGAGCCAAATCAGGAATGAACTTCCATTCACAATTGCTTCATAGAGAATCAAATACTTAGGAATCCAACTTACAAGGGATGTAAAGGACCTCTTCAAGGAGAACTACAAACCACTGCTCAGTGAAATAAAAGAGGACACAAACAAATGGAAGAACATACCATGCTCATGGATAGGAAGAATCAATATCGTGAAAATGGCCATACTGCCCAAGGTAATTTAGAGATTCAATGCCATCCCCATCAAGCTACCAATGAGTTTCTTCACAGAATTGGAAAAAAACTGCTTTAAAGTTCATATGGAACCAAAAAAGAGCCCGCATCTCCAAGACAATCCTACGTCAAAAGAACAAAGCTGGAGGCATCACGCTACCTGACTTCAAACTATACTACAAGGCTACAGTAACCAAAACAGCATGGTACTGGTACCAAAACAGAGATATAGACCAATGGAACAGAACAGAGTCCTCAGAAATAATACCACACATCTACAGCCATCTGATCTTTGACAAACCTGAGAGAAACAAGAAATGGGGAAAGGATTCCCTATTTAATAAATGGTGCTGGGAAAATTGGCTAGCCATAAGTAGAAAGCTGAAACTGGATCCTTTCCTTACTCCTTATACGAAAATTAATTCAAGATGGATTAGAGACTTAAATGTTAGACCTAATACCATGAAAACCCTAGAGGAAAACCTAGGTAGTACCATTCAGGACATAGTCATGGGCAAAGACTTCATGTCTAAAACACCAAAAGGAACAGCAGCAAAAGCCAAAATTGACAAATGGGATCTCATTAAACTAAAGAG
>NW_022159686.1:0-624 GCF_008728515.1 Papio anubis | reverse complement strand
TGAAAAGGCAGCGGATACAACACCAGGGCAGACACTCACCCCCAGGAATGGCTGCCCCAGATCCCAGGCCTCTAGGCCCCGTAGACGCAAGTTTCCCCTGCTGCCACGCAGGCGAGGGGAGCCTCTGATGCTGCCACCTCCCTTAGAGTTAGGGTTCCCGGTCACTGCTGAAGACCTGGACCTGGAGAGGGAGGCAGCGTTCCAGTGCAGTGTACTGCGGGGTGAGGCCAAGGCCATCTGGGACTACAGACCCTCCCGGCCTTCCCATGCTTTGTCCTCACTTGCAACAGGTACTTCTGGTCTCCCTGCTGTTCCTAAAGCACCCAGGATGGATGCACAGCAGGAGAGAGACAAGTCCCAAGACTCCCGGGGCCCAGTGGCTCCCCTAGCATCTGCTGCAGAGGCTCCCTCTACAGCTTCTGTGTCTGGGAAGAAACACAGACCACCAGGCCCCCTGTTCTCCTTCTCAGATCCCCTTCCTGCCACCTCTTCCCACTCCCAGGACCCAGCCCAGGTCACCTCGCTGATTCCTGCCCCATTGCCAGCTGCAAGCATGGATGGGGGCATGAGAAGAGCAAGGCCTGGCACTTCTGCTCCTGCAGCTGCTGCAGCGGCCCCTCCCCC
>NW_022159685.1:0-624 GCF_008728515.1 Papio anubis | reverse complement strand
AAGTAGCTGGGACTACAGGCGCCCCCCACCACACCCAGCTAATTTTTTGTGTTTTTAGTAGAGACGGGGTTTCACTGTGTTAGCCAGGATGGTCTTGATCTCCTGACCTCATGATCCGCCCGCCTTGGCCTCCCAAAGTGCCTGGGTTACAGGCGCGAGCCACTGCGCCCGGCCAAAGGAAGCAAATTTTACCGTCAGACAGACTCCAGCTGCTCCACTCAGTAGCTGAGTGACACTGGGCAAGTATGGTAGCCAGGGTGGCTCTCCCTTCCTGAAAGGACTTGATCAGTTGGGAGGACTTCAGCTGGTCTCCAGGCTCCAGCGGTAGCACCTTCAGCAGTGTTTGATTTGGATTGATGTTACCTTCTTTTTATGCAGCCTTGACCAATGACTAAGCGTGGGGTAGGGACTAGAGCCTGGCCATTTCTTCCCAATGTGGACACCTCTAAAGTCAATGTGCTAAAGTGTTTGTTTATTCAATTTAATTTTTTGGCCAGGTGCAGTGACTCAAGCCTGTAATCCCAATGCTTTGGGAGGCTGAGGCGGGAGGATCATGAGGTCAGGAGATTGAGACCATCCTGACTAACACAGTGAAACCTCATCTCTACTAAAAATACAAAAAAA
>NW_022159684.1:0-624 GCF_008728515.1 Papio anubis | reverse complement strand
GGGGGGGTGAGGGGAAGAGGAGGGAAAAGGAGCTGTAGAGGGAAGAGCCAGGCTGGGGCTGGGGCATCTCCCCATGATGCTCCCCCACCCCTGGCGCGAGGCCCCAGGGACTGACTGATTTTCCCACAGGAAATGTGTATGATTGCGTGTCTGTTTTGTGGGCTGGCCATTTGGATTGAGGGAATGTCTGTGTTGTGATTCCTTATTGATTCGAAGGTTGAAAAGGTTTGTGCTCAATACAGGGGTCTCTTGGTGCGATGGGAAATGTGATCGCAGCCGCCTTCAGGGTGGGGAGAGCCCTCGAGGCCCTCAGTGGTGGCCGGTGTCGGCCTTCGCTTCCCTGGGTGAGCTGCCCTCAGGGTGGGAAGGGAGGTCCTCGGTGGTGGCCGCTGTTGGCCTTCGCCTCCGTGGGTGAGTGCTGCTCCATCCCCGGCTCTCCGACTCCTTGCCTGGCACCTTCCTCGTTGGAGGCCGTGATCCATCAACTTTGTCCACGCGTGTCCTGCAGACTAGTGCTGACTGCAGGTTCAGGAGTGGTCAGAGGAGGCCAGAGGAGGCCCTCGTGATGCGAAGCTAAACGTTTAATGATGGCGCTGCTGAGTGCATGAGCCGCGTCAGCCCAAG
>NW_022159683.1:0-625 GCF_008728515.1 Papio anubis | reverse complement strand
AGATGGAGTCTCACTGTGTTGCCCAGGCTGGAGTGCAGTGGTGTGATCTTGGCTCACTGCAAGCTCCGCCTCCCGGGTTCACGCCATTCTTCTGCCTTAGCCTCCCAAGTAGCTGGGACTACAGGCATCCGCCACCACACCCGGCTAATTTTGTTTGTATTTTTAGTAGAGACGGGGTTTCACCATGTTAGCCAGGATGGTCTTGATCTCCTGACCTCGTGATCTGCCCGCCTCGGCCTCCCAAAGTACTGGGATTACAGGTGTGAACCACTGGCACCCAGCCCCAGAACCTCAATATTAAAAGTGACTTGGCAAGGCACAGTGGCTCACAACTATAGTATCAGCACTTTGGAAGGCTGAGGCAAGAGAACTGCTTGAGGCAAGGAGTTCGTGACCAGCCTGGGCAATGTAGCAAGATCCTGTCTCTGTAAAAAATTTTTTAAATTAGCCAGGCATAGTGCCACACAAGTACAATCCTAGCTATTCAAGATGCTGAAACAGGAGGATCACTTGAGTCCAGTAGTTCAAGTCTGCAATGAGCTAGGATCACGCCACTGCACTCCAGCCTGGGCAAGAGTGTGAGACCCTGTCTCTAAAAAAACTAGGCCAGGAGCAGTGGCTCCCC
>NW_022159682.1:0-625 GCF_008728515.1 Papio anubis | reverse complement strand
TCCAGTTTTTGCCCATTCAGTATGATATTGGCTGTGAGTTTGTCATAAATAGCTCTTAATATTTTGAGATATGTTCCATCAATACCAAATTTATTGAGAGTTTTTTAGCATGAAGGACTGTTGAATTTTGTCAAAGGCCTTTTCTGCATCTATTGAGATAATCATGTGGTTTTTGTCTTTGTTTCTGTTTATATGCTGGATTATGTTTATTGATTTGCATATGTTGAACCAGCCTTGCATCCCAGGGATGAAGCCCGCTTGATCATGGTGGATAGCTTTTTAATGTGCCGCTGGATTCGGTTTGCCGGTATTTTATTGAGGATTTTTGCATTGATGTTCATCAGGGATATTGGTCTAAAATTCTCTTTTTTTTTTGTTGTGTCTCTGCCAGGCTTTGGTATCAGAATGATGTTGGCCTCATAAAATGAGTTAGGGAGGATTCCCTCTTTTTCTATTGATTGGAGTAGTTTCAGAAGGAATGGTAGCAACTCCTCCTTGTACCTCTGGTAGAATTCGGCTGTGAATCCGTCTGGCCCTTGACTTTTTTTGGTTGGTAGGCTATTAATTATTGCCTCAATTTCAGAGCCTGTTATTGGTCTATTCAGGGATTCAACTTCTTCCTGGG
>NW_022159681.1:0-626 GCF_008728515.1 Papio anubis | reverse complement strand
TTGTAGAGGCGGGCTTACTGGATCAAAAGATATGTGCGTTTGATAGACTGTTTCAAAGAAAGGGTACCAATTTTTACTCCCACCAATAATGCACAGAACACCTATTTCTCCACATCTTCTTTCACATAGAAGTTTATCAAAATTTTTAATTTTTACTCATCTAATGCATAAAAAAAGCCTCTTACACTTTGAATTTATGTATTGGAAACCATGTATTGGTAACTATTAGAAATATAATAGAATTATTTATTTTATTATAAGTGAGGGTGAGCACCTTTTCATGTGTTTGAAAGCCAGGCAGGCTGGGCACGGTGGCTCACGCCTATAATCGCAGCACTTTGGGAGGCTGAGGTGGGCAGATCATCTGAGGTTGGGAGTTCAAGACCAGTGTGACCGGCCGAGCGCGGTGGCTCATGCCTGTAATTCCAGCACTTTGGGAGGCCGAGACGGGCGGATCACAAGGTCAGGAGATCGAGACCATCCTGGCTAACACGGTGAAACCCCGTCTCTACTAAAAATACAAAAAACTAGCCGGCCGAGGTGGTGGGCACCTGTAGTCCCAGCTACTCGGGAGGCTGAGGCAGGAGAATGGCGTAAACCCGGGAGGCGGAGCTTGCAGTGAGCTG
>NW_022159680.1:0-627 GCF_008728515.1 Papio anubis | reverse complement strand
CTCAGCACCATTTATTAAATAGGGAATCCTTTCCCCATTTCTTGTTTTTCTCAGGTTTGTCAAAAACCAGATGGCTGCAGATGTGTGGTATTATTTCTGAGGACTCTGTTCTGTTCCATTGGTCTATCTCTCTGTTTTGGTACCAGTACCATGCTGTTTTGGTTACTGTAGCCTTGTAGTATAGTTTGAAGTCAGGTAGCATGATGCCTCCAGCTTTATTCCTTTGACTTAGGATTGTCTTGGAGATGCGGGCTCTTTTTTGGTTCCATATGAACTTTAAAGCAGTTTTTTCCAATTCTGTGAAGAAAGTCATTGGTAGCTTGATGGGGATGGCATTGAATCTGTAAATTACCTTGGGCAGTATGGCCATTCTCACGATATTGATGCTTCCTATCCATGAGCATGGTATGTTCTTCCATTTGTTTATGTCCTCTTTGATTTCACTGAGCAGTGGTTTGTAGTTCTCCTTGAAGAGGTCCTTTACATCCCTTGTAAGTTGGATTCCTCGGTATTTTATTCTCCTTGAAGCAATTGTGAATGGAAGTTCATTCATGATTTGGCTCTGTGTTTGTCTGTTACTGGTGTATAAGAATGCTTGTGATTTTTGCACATTAATTTTGTATCCAG
>NW_022159679.1:0-627 GCF_008728515.1 Papio anubis | reverse complement strand
AGAATCTATATAAGGACATAAGGAAGAAAGTAAATCTTATTTTAAAAATTTTAATTTTTACCTTTTTTTTTTGTACTCCATAGCACTTTGGGAGGCCGAGACAGGCAGATTGCCTGAGCTCAGGAGTTCGAGACCAGCCTGGGCAACACAGTGAAAACTGTCTCTACTAAAATGTAAAGGAAATTAGCCAGGCCGGGCGCAGTGGCTCACACCCGTAATCTCAGCACTTTGGCAGGCCGAGGCAGATGGATCACCTGAGGTCCGGAGTTTGAAACCAGCCTGACCAACATGGAGAAACCCTGTCACTACTACAAATACAAAATTAGGCCAGGTGAGGTGGCTCACCCTTGTAATCCCAGCACTTTGGGAGGCCAAGGCAGGCGGATCACGAGGTCAAAAATTCAAGACCAGTATGGCCATGAGGTCAGGAGTTCAAGACACAGTGAAACCCCATCTCTACTAAAAATACAAAAATTATCTGGACGTGGTGGTGGGCACCTGTAATCCCAGCCACTCAGGAGGCTGGGGCAGGAGAATCACTTGAACCTGAGAGTGAGCCAAGATTGCACCACTGCACTCCAGCCTGGTGACAGAGTGATACTCTCTTTTTTTTTTTTTTTTTTTTTT
>NW_022159678.1:0-628 GCF_008728515.1 Papio anubis | reverse complement strand
TTTGTTCTTTTGACTTAGGATTGTCTTGGCAATGTGGGCTCTTCTTTTGTTCCATATGAACTTTAAAGCAGTATTTTCCAATTCTGTGAAGAAAGTCATTAGTAGCTTGATGGGAATGGCATTGAATCTATAAATTACCTTGGGCAGTATGGCCATTTTCACGATATTGATTCTTCCTATCCATGAGCATGGTATGTTCTTCCATTTGTTTGTGTCCTCTTTTATTTCACTGAGCAGTGGTTTGTAGTTCTCCTTGAAGAGGTCCTTCACATCACTTGTAAGTTGGATTCCTAGGTATTTTATTCTCTTTAAAGCAATTGTGAATGGAAGTTCATTCATGATTTGGCTCTCTGTTTGTCTGTTATTGGAGTATAAAAATGCTTGTGATTTTTGCACACTGATTTTGTATCCTGAGACTTTGCTGAAGTTGCTTATCAACTTAAAGAGATTTTGGGCTGAGTTGATGGAGTTTTCTAAATATACAATCATGTCATCTGCAAACAGGGACAATTTGACTTCTTCTTTTCCTAACTGAATACCCTTTATTTCTTCCTCTTGCCTGATTGCCCTAGCCATAACTTCTACCACTATGTTGAATAGGAGTGGTGAGAGAGGGCATCCCTGTCTT
>NW_022159677.1:0-629 GCF_008728515.1 Papio anubis | reverse complement strand
CTGGAAACCATCATTCTCAGCAAACTATCGCAAGGACAAAATACCAAACACTGCATGTTCTCACTCATAGGTGGAATTGAACAATGAGAGCACTTGGACACAGGGTGGGGAACATCACACACCAGGACCTGTCGTCGGGTGGGGGTAGTGGGGAGGGATAGCATTAGGAGATACACCTAATGTAAATGATGAGTTAACGGGTGCAGCACACCAACATGGCACATGTATACATATGTAACAAACCTATACATTGTGCACATGTACCCTAGAACTTAAAGTATAATAATAATAATAAAAAAGTTCCATTATAATCTTAATTTCCACTTGCAGAATGTGTATTACTAATGTCTGTAAATTTTGTGTATCTCTGTTATATGGAAGTTCATCAAAAATGGTCATTTCTGATCCATATTTTATATAAATTGTGACACAATGTATAATTTAAAAAAAGATTCTTGCCAGTGCATTCAGGCAAGAGAATGAAGTAAAGAGCATTCAAATAGGAAGACTCAGAGTCAAATTATCCCCCGTTTGGTTTTTTTTTTTTTTTTTTTTTTGAGACAGAGTCTTGCTCTGTCGCCCAGGCTGGAGTGCAGTGGCCGGATCTCAGCTCACTGCAAGCTCCACCT
>NW_022159676.1:7555-27003 GCF_008728515.1 Papio anubis | reverse complement strand
CATTTGAGGCCCGGAAAGGTTAAGTAACTAACGTAACAGTACATGGACTTGAGTTAATAGCCTTCCCCACGTTCAGCTTGGAAGATGTTGATCATTGTAAATATGCTGATAGTTGCTATGGGAAAGCTGAGAGCATAATGGTAACAGGAAACTGGACTTTACGAGCAGGACTGTTAAAATCACCTGACCTCTCCCTGTGGAGTGAGGTCCTACCTTTAGTGTAAGAGTCATCCAGCAAAGCGACTGTAGCCAGACTGCCTCTCTAGATTCCTCCTCTCTGGTCAGGGCATCTCTGGAAAAAAAGCAGCAGCCTCAGTCAGAGGCTTAAAGATAAAACCCCCATCTCTCTGGGACAGAGCACCTGGGGGAAGGGGCAGCTGTGGGTGCAGCCTTCAGCAGATTTAAACGTTCCTGTTTGTTGGCTCTGAAGAGAGCAGTGGTTCTCCCAGCACAGCGCTTGAGCTTTGCTAAGGGACAGACTCCCTCCTCAAGTGGGTCCCTGGCTCCTGTGCCTCTTGACAGGGAGACACCTCCCAGCAGGGGTTGACAGATACCTCATACAGGAGAGCTCCGGATGGCATGTGGCGGGTGCACCTCTGGGACAAGGCTTCCAGAAAAAGGAACAGACAGCAATTTTTCCTGTTCTGCAGTCTATGCTGGTGATACCCAGGTAAACAGGGTCTGGAGTGGACTTCCAGAAAACTCCAATGGACCTGCAGCAGAAGGGCCTGACTCTTTGAAGAATAACTAACAAACAAACAACAACAAAAAAGAGCATCAACATCAACAAAAAGGAGGTCCACGCAGAAATCACATGCGAAGGTCACCGACAACAAAGTCCAAAGGTAGATAAATCCACGAAGATGGGGAAAACCCAGTGCAAAAGGCTGAAAATTTCAAAAACTAGAATGCCTCTTCAACTCCAAAGGATCACAGCTCTTTGCAAGCAAGGGAACAAAACTGGATAAAGAATGAGTTGATGAATTGGCAGAAACAGGCTTCAGAAGGTGGGTAATAACAAACTCCTCTGAGATAAAAGAGCATGTTCTAACCAATGCAAGGAAGCTAAGAACCTTGAAAAAATTAGAGGAATTGCTAACTAGAACAACCACTTTAGAGAAGAACATAAATGACCTGATGGAGCTGAAAAACACAGCACAAGAACTTCGTGAAGCATACACAGGTATCAATAGATGAATTGATCAAGTAGAAGAAAGGATATCAAAAGTGAAGATCAACTTAATTAAATAAAGCATGAAGACAAGATTAGCAAAAAAATAATGAAGAGGAATAAACAAAACCTCCAAGAAATATGGGACTATGGAAAACGACCAAACCTACATGTGATTGGTGTACCTGAAAGTGATGGGAGAATGGAACCAGGTTGGAAAACACTCTTCAGGATATTATCCAGGAGAACTTCCTCATGCTAGCAAGACAGGCCAACATTCAAATTCAGGAAATACAGAGAACAATTCAAAGATACTCCTCAAGAAGAGCAACCCCAAGACATATAATAGATTCACCAAGATTGAAATGAAGAAAAAAATGTTAAGGGCAGCTAGAGAGAAAGGTTGGGTTAACCACAAAGGGAAGCCCATCAGACTAACAGTGGCTCTCTCTGCAGAAACCCTACAAGCCAGAAGAGAGTGGGGGCTAATATTCAACATCCTTAAAGAGAAGAATTTTCAACCCAGAATTTCATATCCAATGAAACTAAGCTTCATGAGCAAAGGAAAAATAAAATCCTTTACAGACAAGCAAATGCTGAGAGATTTTGTCACTACCAGGCCTGCCTTAAAGGAGATCCTGAAGGAAGCACTAAACCGGGAAAGGAACAACTAGTAGCAGCCGCTGCAAAAGGATACCAAATTGTAAAGACCATTGACACTATGAAGAAAGAGCATCACTAATGGGCAAAATAACCAGCTAGCAACATAATGACAGAATCAAATTCACACATAACAATATGAAACTTAAATGTAAATGAGCTAAATTCCCCAATTAAAAGACACAGACTGGCAAATTGGATAAAGAGACAAGACCCATTGGTGTGCTGTATTCACCAGACCCATCTCACGTGCAAAGACACACATAGACCCAAATAAAGGGATGCATGAAAATTTACCAAGCAAAGGGAGAGAGAGAGAGAGAGAAAAAAAAAAAAAAGCAGGGGTTGAAATCCTAGTCTCGGTTAAAATAGACTTGAAACCAACAAAGATCAAAAGAGACAAATTAGGGCATTATATAATGGTAAAGGGATCAATTCAACAAGAAGAGCTAACTATTCTAAATATATATGTACCCAATACAAGAGCACGCAGATTCATAAAGCAAGTTCTTAGAGACCTGTAAAAAAACAGGCTCTCACACAATAATAGTGGGAGACTTTAGCACTGCACTATCAATATGAGACAGATCAACAAAACAGAATCAACAAGGATATTCAAGACTTGTACTTATCTCTGGATGAAGCCAACCTAATAGACA
This sequence comes from Papio anubis, assembly GCF_008728515.1. Lineage (NCBI taxonomy): Eukaryota > Metazoa > Chordata > Mammalia > Primates > Cercopithecidae > Papio > Papio anubis. Next base: position 24,513 of record NW_022159676.1, on the reverse strand, counting down.
TCTACAGAACTTTCCACTCCAAATCAAGAGAATATACATCCTTCTCAGCACCTCATCACACTTATTCTAAAATTGACCACATAGTTTGAAGTAAAACACTCCTCAGCAAATGCAAAAGAATGGAAATAATAAGAAACAGTATCTCAGACCACAGTGCAATCAGATTAGAACTCAGTATTAAGAAACTCACTCAAAACTGCACAACGACATGGAAATTGAACAACCTGCTCCTGAATGACTACTGGGTAAATAACTAAATTAAGGCAGAAACAAATAAGTTCTTTGAAACCAATGAGAACAAAGACACAACATACTAGAATCTCTGGGACACAGCTAAAGCACTGTTTAGAGGGAAATTTATAGCACTAAGTGCCCACAAGACAAATGAGGAAAGATCTAAAATTGATACCCTAACATCACAAGTAAAAGAACTAGAGAAGCAAGAGGAAACAAATTCAAAAGCTAGCAGAAGACAAGAGTTAACTAAGATCAGAGCAGACATGAAGAAGATAGAGACATGAAAAACCCTTCAAAAAAATCAAAGAAGCCAAGAGTTGGTTTTTTGAAAACATCAACAAAATATATAGATGGTTAGCCATACGAATAAAGAAGAAAAGAGAGAAGAATCAAATAGACGCAATAGAAAATGATAAAGGGGATATCACCACTGATACCATAGAAATACAAAGTACCATCAGAGAATACTACAAACACCTCTAAGCAAATAAACTAGAAAATCTAGAAGAAATGAATAAATTCCTGGACACATACACCCTCCCAACTCTAAACCAACAAGAAGTCGAATCCCTGAATATACCAAAAACATGATCTGAAATTGAGGCAGTAATTAATAGCCTACCAAGCAAAAAAAGTCCAGGACCAGAGGAATTCACAGCTGAATTCTACCAAAGCTACAAAGAGAAGCTGGTACCATTCCTTCTGAAACTATTTCACACAATAGAAAAAGAGGGACTCCTCCTTAACTCATTTTATGAGGCCAGAATCACCTTGATACCAAAACCTGGCAGAGACACACAAAAAAGAAAATTTCAGGCCAATATCCCTGATGAACATTGATGCCAAAATCCTCAATAAAATACTGGCAAACCGAATCCAGCAGCACATCAAGAAGCTTATCCAACACCATCCAGTCAGCTTCATCACTGGGATCCAAGACTGGTTTAACATATGAAAATCAATAAACGTAATCAATCACATAAACAGAACCAATGACAAAAACCACATGATTATCTCAATAGATGCAGAAAAGGCATTTGATAAAATTCAGCACCCCTTCATGCTAAAAACTCTCAGTAAACTAGGTATTGATGGAACGTATCTCAAAATAGTAAGAGCAATTTATGACAAACCCACAGCCAACATCATACTGAATGGGTAAAGACTGAAAGCATTCCCTTTGAAAACCGGCACAAGACAAGAATGCCCTGTCTCACCAATGCTATTCAACACAATATGAGAAGTTCTACCCAGGGCAATCAGGCAAGAGAAAGAAATTAAGCATATTTAAATAGGAAGAGAGGAATTCAAATTGTCTCTGTTTGAAGATGACATGATTGTATATTTAGAAAACCCCATTGTCTCAGCGCAAAATCTCCTTAAGCTGATACGAAACTTCAGCAAAGTCTCAGGATACAAAACCAATGTGCAAAAATCACAAGTATTCCTATGCATCCATAATAGACACAGAGAGACCCAAATAATGAATGAACACCCATTCACAATTGCTACAAAGAGAATAAAGTACCTAGCAATACAACTTATAAGGGATGTGAAGAACCTCTTCAAGGAGTACTACAAACCACTGCTAAAGGAAATAAGAGAGGACACAAACAAATGGAAAAATATTCCATGCTCATGGATAGGAAGAATCAATATCATGAAAATAGCCATACTGCCCAAAGTAATTCATAGATTCAATGCTATCCCCATCAAGCTAACATTAACTTTTTTCACAAAATTAGAAAAAACTACTTTAAATTTTGTATGGAACCAAAAGAGAGCCTGCATAACCAAGACAATCCCAAGGAAAAAGAACACAGTTGTAGGCATCACACTACCTGACTTCAAACTATACTACAAGGCTACAGTAACCAAAACAGCATGGTAGTGTTACCAAAACAGATATATAGACCAAAGCAACAGAACAGAGGCCTCAGAAATAGCACCACACAGCTACAACCATCTGATCTTTGACAAACCTGATAAACAGAAGCAATGGGAAAAAGATTTCCTATTTAATAAATGTTTTGGGAAAACTGGCTAGCTATATGTAGAAAGCTGAAACTGGATCCCTTCCTTACACCTTATACAAAAATTAACTCAGGATGGATTCAAGACTTAAATGGAAGACCTAAAACCATAAAAACCATAGGAAAAAAGTCTAGGCAATACCACTCAGGACATAAGCATGGGCAAATACTTCATGACTAAAAGACCAAAAGCATTGGCAAATAAACCCGAAATTGACAAATGGGACCTGATTAATCTAAAGAGCTTCTGCACAGCAAAATTAACTATCATCAGAGTAAACAGTCAACCTACAGAATGGGATAATATTTTTGCAATCTATCCATTCACAAAGGGCTAAAATCCAGAATCTAAAAAGAAGTTAAACAAATTTACAAGAAAAAAACAACCATCAAAAAGTGGGCAAAGGATATGAACAGACACTTCTCAAAAGAAGACATTTATGTAGCCAACAAACATATGAAGAAAAGCTCATCATCCCTGGCCATTAGAGAAATGCAAATCAAAACCACAACGAGATGCCATTTCATGCCAATTAGAATGGTGATCATTAATACAATCAGGAAACAACAGATGCTGGAGAGGATGTGGAGAAATAGGAACACTTTTACACTGTTGGTGGGAGTGTAAATTAGTTCAACCACTGTGGAAGATAGTGTAGCAATTCCTCAAGGATATACAACCAGAAATACCATTTGACCCAGCAATCCCATGACTGGGTATATACCCAAATGATTATACATTATTCTACTATAAAGACACATGCACACAGATGTTTATTGCAATACTGTTCACAATAGCAAGACTTGGAACCAACCCAAATGCCCATCAATGATAGACTGGATAAAGAAAATGTGGCATATATGCACCATGAAATACTGTGCAGCCATAAAAAAGGATGAGTTCTTGTCCTTTGCAGGGACACAGATGAAGCTGGAAGCCATCATTCTCAGTAAACTAACAGAAGAACAGAAAGCCAAATGCCGCATGTTATCATTTATAAGTGGGAGTTGAACAATGAGAACACACGGACACAGAGAGGAAAACATCACAAACCAGGGCCTGTCATGGGGTGGAGGGCTAGGGGAGCTATAGCATTAGGAGAAATACCTAATGTAGATGATGGGTACATGGGTCCAGCAAGCCACCATGGCATGTGTATTCCTATGTAACAAACCTGCATGTTCTGCACATGTGCCCCAGAACTTAAAGTATATATATATACATATATATATAAAGGCAGCCACCTCTAGCACAAAACATGCATACAATTAACCTCTGCTGTGTAAGGCATATACAGAATGCTACAGTCTAAGTGATTCCTAGTTTGGAAGGCTTAGGTTCTGGTTATGGCTTTGCTCATAATTTGCTACGTAATCTTTGTTGGGCAAGTTGGTTTCCTTATCTGGGCCTCATCTGTAAAACGTGTGTGTTAATAATACATTCTTTACCAACAGAACAAGGTGAGCATGAAATGGAAATGTTGAAGAAAGTGCTTTCGATGTAAAGCAAATATAAAGGATACCTTGTCTTACTTCTGTTACTCTTCTTATTCATCCTCCTTTTCCTTCTTGTCTCTCTCTCCCAACCCCCTTGTCTTCTTTTTCACTATATTTTTTGTTCCTTTTCTTCCTTTCTTTATTCTCTGTTAACCAGGTCTTGGGTTCACCTGCAGCACTGCACTTAGGCAAAAGAAACACAGATTTTCCAGGTTGACAGACTTGAGTCTGACCTGGCTTTGCCCCTTCCTACTTGTTTGTTAAGCAACAACTTTACCCTTTTTGAGTCAGTTTTATCATCTATAAAAAGGGACGCATATTACATTGGTACCAAAGTAAATGTGGTGTCTACCATTGAAAGTAGTGGCAAAAACCACAACAACTTTTGCATCAATCTAATGACACCTTCCTTAAAATACTGTTGTCAGAGAATGTGGTAGATTGTCTGTAAATATGGCTGGCAACAGCTCCTCCCATCAAAAGATGGAGTATTACCCCTTAAACCTGAGCTGGCCCTGTGACTCACTTTGACCAATAGAATGCAGAGGCAGTATTGCTATATGACTTCTGGTTTTATGCCACAAAAGGCCTTGCTGTTTATATGTGTTATGTGTCCATTTTTACAGATGATAAAACTGAGGCTCAAAAAGGGTAAAGTAATTGCCCAACAAGTAGGAAGCGGCAAAGCCAGGTCAGACTCAAGTCTGTCTACCTCAAAAGTCAGTGTTTCTTTTGCCTAAGTGCAGCGGAGCAGGTGAACCCAAGACTTGCTTAAGGGAGAATAAACAAATAAGAGAAGGAACAAAAATATAATGAAAAAAATAATACAAGGGGGTTAGGAGAGACAGAGAAGAAGGAAGCGAAGGGTAAGTCAGTCTGCTTTGGTTTTCACCCTCTTGGATGCCAGCTGCCAGGGTAAAAAAGTCTGAATATTGAAGTGCAATGCCAAATGGAGAGAGGCCCTGGAGGATAAAAGACTACAAAGGTTGGAATGGGTATTAAGACATCCAGCCCACTCCTGTTCCAGCCATCCCAGGTGAGGTGCCAGATGAGAGTGCAGCCGTCTTGGATCTTACAGCCTTAGCCAAGCTGTCTGAGGCAAGACCACATGGAACAGAAATTAGCCGTTCCCAGCAAGTTCTGCTCAAACTGCAGAGTCATGAGCAAATAAATGATGGTTGTTTTAAGCCATTAAGTGTTTGTGTGGTTTGTTTCAGGGCAATAGATAAATGAACCAGAAAGACTACAAGACAGTAGTGCCCTACCAAGTGGCTGGCAGGTGTAGGTGCTCAACACATGATTATTCTCTTCCCCTTCAAAAGCATCCCTAGGAAATGGCTTGCCTGGCTGTTGGTGCTAGGAGTTCAAAACCTCTTACCATTACTACAACATAATTGACAGACCTGGCCTCCTTTGTGCCAAGGATGCAGAGCTATGGCCATGCCTCCTGTGCTTTACAGGGACTCACTAAGGCCTATACAGGTTAAGGTGTACTCCAAGTTGTACAGATGAGTGTCCTCTCTTTGCCCAGAGTGAGCCTGAGCCACTTCAAAAGAAGGCCTGTAGCTATACAAAACCTGGGGTGATAAGGTAATGTCAGGGAAGATGAGTAGTATAATTTTTGACTAGTGTTCCAATCTACCTAAACCCAGAGGCACAGTGGATAAAAGAATGTTAATACTTACAAGTGCTTACTATGTGCCTCACTTTGTTTACTTTCCCATGAAATAAGTGCTAATATTTTCCCCATTTTCCACAAGAGGACACTGAGGCACAGAGAGGTTTTATTTAGCTGCTGAATTCCCCAACAAGCAGAGAGAGAGATTAGTGTACAGGATATTACTTAGGGAGCCCTTGGGATGAACACCTGTGGAAGGGAAGGGGCGGTAAAGAAGTAGGATTAGACAGAGGGAGATGCTTATCTGTGATGCAGTCTTAATGGCAAACTCAGCTTACTCTAAGGGAGCTCTGAAGCTGGGATATCCGTTCAAAGTTGTTCCCTATTGTATCCCTACAGGCAACAAGGCCTTTATATCCCTAAATCAGTCATTTGATACCCAGTTCTTGATTTCAGTTCCAAAGTTATTTCAACCACTCTCATCATCAAGCCATTCCAAAAGGGAGAAAGGTTTTCTTAAAAATGATCATGGAGAAGAAGTAGAAAAAAAATGAGCTCTGGAGTCGGACAAAGGTGGCTCCAAATCCTGCAATTTCCTCTTACTAGCTGTTTAACTCTGAAAAAGCTTTTAAGTTTTTGGAGGTTCAGTATCCTTTTTTTTTTTTTTTTTAAATGGTGATAAGAATACTTAGCTTGTAAGGTGTTTTGGAAATCAAATACAATCATTTATAGAGAGCAACTTGCATAGGGACCTGGCACAGAGTAGGTGCTAAATAAATGGAAATTATTGTGATAATTAGGTAAATTATTGGCCTTGGTGCCTGGCTTTCTCATTTGTAAGGTAGAATGAATAAGAGCAAACAAGAGCTACCCAGAAAGGTAAATGACATTACATCTTTTGTATTATCCAATACACAGTAGATACTCAGAATTTACTCCAATGAATGCATGTTAAAAGGATTTGTACAGACACAACACTCTTACTTTCAAAGAGCAGAGGAACATTTTATATTATGAACACATACACACTGTGGCAATGTAAAACTACTTAAGGAAGGAAAAATATCCCCCTCCCCAGCCAGGGACTGAGACCTAGGGCTAAAATTTTTTGTCAGTCAGCCCCCATTCCCATCCCTTGTCTTCCAGTAACCTTACCAGGAAACCTGGCTTTGGTGGAAAGGAGAGCTGTGGGGCTTGGGGAGCCTGATGCCTTTTCTTTTGGGAGGAAAGGCCACCTGCACAATCCACAGGACAGGAGTGGCCAGCAGCTCTCCTGAGCTGAGGCTACAGAAGAAGTCAGATCCAAGAGAGTAAGGGATGAATGGAAGGAAAGTCTCACCCACCTTCATATGTAAAGTGATTGGCATTTACTCTAATCTAAATCTACTCCTCTCCTCCCTGCAATATACCATTGAGCATGTGCCAGAGTAATGGTTCTGAACAAAAGCCAAAACAGATGTCAGCCTGGGGACCCTCTCAGCCTAAGGAAGCCCCTACAGCCCAGCCCTCAGCCCTAATGACTTAGGCAGTAGGTTACGCAGGAGATATAGAGTTGGTCTGGCTCACTGATTTCACTGTGGAATCTTCTACTAGAATTTGCAAAGACTAGATATTGGGGAAAGGGTCACTGATCTTAAGATCCCAAGACACACAGCCTAGTACCTAAGAATTTTAGTATATCTGGGAGACAGAAGTGGAGCAAGCTAAAGAATTACAACAAGGCCTCCCAAATGATTATGAAAAGGAAGGCTTGTCCAGGCTACCTTTGGGCCTTAAGGATGAGATGAAGGTAGGAGTAGGGGGATACATGCACCCAGCCTGTTGGAGAATCCAACATGAAGACTATTGTCCCTTCAGAACCTAAGGCAAAAGTACAAGGAGGGGAAATACTGGGTCCTTTACCTGAAGTAAGATATGGGCCTCCTCTGCCCCTCAGACCCTACAGCTCCTTAGGCTCCAGGCCTCAGGCACAAGAGATAGAGAAGCATATCTGAGCCTTTTGCCCTTCCCTTAGCTCCAAACAAGGGCAGGGGTTGAAATGTGAGTGAGAGAGAAGGGATCATCAGACATACTGTTTAGCACCTGAACCACATCTCTTCCTAAACCAGAAATCCCAAGAGCAGAAAGAAATAGGAGCAAAGTGAGAGAGGGGTTGTGCTTCCATCACATTAAATAGGAGACTTCGTGGGGTTGGGCAAGGGTTGTTTCACATCAGGACATCAATGACTCTGGTCAAGGTGAGGGGTTATAATTAGCAAAGCTTCATGTGCTCTCCCTTTCTTTATTCATCCTGCTTCCGTTTCGGCTTTTTGGGGTTCCGGGACCGACTCTTGGCCTTGCATAGAGGGCATATAGGTGCATTCCGGTGAATTTGCTGGTGACATGACAAGCAGGCCTGGTGAGGGACACAGGAAAAAGAAAGTTAGTGGTCAGATTCTTCCAGGCAACAGCTTAGACTTCTGATTCCCCAGGGGTCCAGAAAGCAAAGTGATTTCCCATCAGAAGGGAGCAATAATCAGTGAGTAGACTCAAATATTCTTGGATACCATAGAAGATGGGAAGGACGATATAACCCAGTTCAGAGAAAGGTGTTGAAAAAAAGTATACAAAACTAGAAAGTAAGGCAAAATGAGAACTACACATCTATTCATCATTATACTGAAACATTGTCTAACAGGCCCACTTAAGGACTATTTAATTTTCTAGAAAGGGGTCAACAAACATTTTCTGTAAAGGCCAAGATAGCAAATACTTTAGATTTTTTACATCATATGATGTTTGCTGCAACTACTCAATTCTGTTTTACATGAAATAAGTGATAGACAATAGCTTGCATGCATGCTGTTTGCAATAGCTTGCAAACACAGACATGCATGTGGGCCAATAAAACTTTAACAAAAACAGAGAACAGATTAGATTTGACCTGTAGGCTGTAGTTTGATGACCCCTGCTCTAGAAGAATGTCTCTTTGTTTGACTATTTACCAATTGATTAGGACCCAGACTCTGTGATGTTACACTAATAAGCTGCAAATGGCTTTTGCCCAGTAGAGATGCAAATTACTTCTGTTTAGAAGAAAGAGCAACTATAAAGGTTACAGTTGTATTGCCCTGTACGATGTAAACCAGTTTTGTATCTAACTTTGCAAATTTGTTTCAGCTTTCCTCTCCTTTCTCGATGATATAGATATCTGTGCCTCAAATGCTGCTGGAACCAGCTTTATAATCCTGCTGGTTCCTTCATTTACGATACATGCTCATTACATATTTGTGTAAGAGTTGTTTCTAACTTTTAGAATTGCACTTCAGCAGGGCCTGAAAATATCCCTGCATTCTAACACCTCTGGGAACATGGGGCAACAAAACCTGTGGGTCCAACACAGCACACCCATGTCACCCCTTCCTCTGTTTCGCAAGCAAAGGCTATTAAAAGAAGGCCCAGCATAAACAAGGCCAAAGACCCAGAACTAGCCTTCCACGGCCCTTCCATGGGAGGATACTTTGCTTCCTCCACAACCCTTACCCAGCTCACTTACCTTCATAGGAGGGGGCTGCTGCCTGAAGGTGGCCGTCTGCCGAGTGTCCTGCTTCCTAGCCACTTGGAGCTGTTGGGCGGCAGCGGCTGCAGCGGCCAGGGACTCAGGGATGGGGGGCTCCTGAGGTTCCGTCTGCCATTCTGCTTTCTGCTTCTCAAAGTAACTTTGAAGATGAGAGACACTGGCTAGATCATTCTGAAAGCAACGAGAACCTTGCTCCTCTTAAAGACTCCATGCCATATAACCAAGGGTTGAGCTGTGGCTCATTCTAGAAGGTCCCCAAACCTTCCCAAGCACAAGGCTATTGTCCCTGGGTACAAGGCCCAATCTCTGATGAGAAGGATAATCCTCTTGGTCCTTAGCTCTGATAGACCAAGAAGACCAAGAAATCTTGAGCTAGCAAGGTCCTTTAAGGGTATTCAGTCCTATCTGCTATCTCATGCTGTTTTGAGTATTCCTATTAAGTGTCCTAAGGCCTCTGGTGACATATCTCTAGGAAAAGGAAGCTCACAAACTCCACAGACACCTTGCTCTACCTTTAGGAAATGGTTTCCTCTACCAGGCCAAATTCTGTCTCTCTGCAAGGCAAGCCTAGTTCTTAACTCTGAGCCTGGAGATGAAGTCCCAGGCTAGTCCCTGAAGACCAGGAAAGCTAAGTCTTTTGTGTTTTTAGAGGTTTCTAGATATCCCCTTCTAGACCCTGACTTGGGAAATGATCTCTTAAGAGTTATAGACATAGTCTTGTATTGTTAATATCACACAAAGAATTTAAAAAGCCACTTAGCAGTTGTTCTAATTCATCTAGTAATTCATCCAGTTTAATAATCCTCCTCCTGTTTTAACAAGCCGGCACAGAGACTTGCCCAAGATCACACGATGAGTCAGTCACTGAAAGGCCTGGAACTAAAACTAGGCACTCTGACTTTCAGGCTAGGCTTTGTATATGTATACATGCCCATGTATGTGTAGGTACATAGGTATGTATATGTGTCGGAGGGAGGGTATGTTGTAGAGACTGGGGGCAGGTAGCTTACTCCAAGGAAAGCTTCTCCTCTTCTTCACACAAATCAGGGAGCCTCTGCAGGCCCAGAGTCATGCGCAGGGCATCCACATGTTCTTTCAGTGGCTTATACTCATCATGCAGCCTCCTTGTAGACTCTAGCAGCTTGTTTAGGTCATTCTCAGATTGTTTGATAGTGTTTTCCATCTGGAACATAGAGTGGGACAGGCAAAGAGAAAAGATCCTAAGGTTCTCAGAGAGGCTCTATAGCTCAGTGAATAATAGAACAAGCTCCAGAGTTTGTTCAGTCTATATTCAAGTCCTTGATCTCCCATGTCCTCTCTATGTAACTCTAGTCAAGCCTCAGTTTCTTCATCTGTATAATGGTGATAATCTAGTGCTTAACTCATGCAATCTTGGTGAAGATTTAATGATAGAATTCATATAAAGCACTCAGTAAAGGGGCTACATTTAGTATTTACTACTAAATAAATGGTATTCTTCAAATACAGTATTTTAGAGTTGGAATGTCCTTCAGAGCTCATTTAGTCCACCTTACTCCCATTTTATAGAAAACTGAGGCTCAAAGAGAAAAAACGGACTTTCCTGGGGAAATATTTCTTAGTGGCAAATGCTGCATAAAGACTTAGGGCTTCCACCTCCCAGGCCAGCAGTCTTTCTCCTAGATCAGTGATTCTCAAAATGTGGCCAAGGGATCAGAAGCATCAGCATCACCTGGGGACTCAGAAATGCATATTCTTAGGCTCCACCTAAGACATACAAAGTTAGAAAATCGGGGGTGGAGTCTAACAATATGTGTCTTAGGCTCTCAAAGTGACTTTGGTGCATGCTTAAGTTTGAGATCCACTGGCCTATATACTTAGCCCTTCTGGCAAATATCTTCCTCATTTAACTGGCCCTGCATCATTGGTTAGCTGGCAGCCAAACTGTCAATACTTTACGAGATCTAGAATTCTGTGATCTCTAACACAGAAAATCCCAATTGCTTACTGTCCAAACCTCATTCATAATTCCTTTATGATCCTAGATCTGACAATATCAAAAATGAATATTGCCACAGAAATGAGTTTCCAAGAAATATAAACTTAGTTTCTTCGAAAGTAAATTTAAAAAATATATTCCTCATTGTTATAGGCGATAAGGGTTTGAAAAGACCTTACTGGTCAGCACTGCCAACCTCCTTCCTTGTGAAGGAATCATCAGTACAGCAGCTCATACAAGTGTCCATTAAGATGCTGCTTGAATAACTCCAAAAGAGGGGAGCTTACCACCTTAGCAGACAGTTCATATTCCATGTTCCAACAGTTTCCAAAGGAGATACCAATGAGGAAGCCCCACTTTGGTAGCAAGTAGAAATGATTTGTTTGGTCTGATTGAAAGCTTGGAGTGCTTTAAACTACATTCCAGAGGCAGCTGCCTGCTCTGCTTTTCCCCAAGACCAGCTCTCAACTCCCAGAATCTCAGAATGAGAGCACATCAAATCAGTACATTTAGAGGGTACTGAGTCCCTCTTATAGTGCGGAGAGGGAAAATGAGGCCCAGAGAAAAGGGACTTGTCCAGTGATATACAGTCAGTTAGTGACAGAGCCAGGGCTGGACCTTAGAACTGCTGAATTCTTCCACTCCACCACAGCCTGCACTGATACCTGCTCCCCGAGCTTGGCCAAAGTCACATCTCAAGGAGAGGTCCTATCATTCACCACTACCACTTTCTCAAGGGCTTTAGAGATAGGCTCCAGGCAGCCACGTACCACATTAATGTCAGCATGGATCAGTCGGAGCTCCTCCACATGGGCCATCTTCTCCTGTAGCAGAAGGTCCATCTCCTGCTTGTATTCCTTCAGGTGCCTTTCCTCTGACTCAAGTGCCTCAAACTCAGCCTTCAAACGAGCCTTGATCTTCTCCATCTGCAGGGTCTTGTTCCTGCAATTTGCGAAAAGCAGGAAACAGGTCAGGAAAAGAAGGGAGAAAACAGAAATGGAGCCAGCATTTTCTTTCTAAGCCAGCTTTCCAAGCTTCCCCCTCTCCAGGCAGAGCCAACCTGAGGCCATCTCAAAAAAGAAGGCCAGGTGTAGTGGCTCATGCCAGCAATCTCAGCAATTTGGGAGACAGAGGCAGGAGGATCACTTGAGCCCAGGAGTTTGAAATCAGCGTGGGCAACATAGTGATACCTTATATCTACAAAAAGCAAGAAAGAAAGAATTAGCCATGCATGGTGGCACATGCCAGTAGTCTCAGCTACTCAGGAGGATAAGGCAGGAGGATTGCTTAAGCTATGATTGCACTACTCCACTCCAGCCTAGGTGACAGAGCAAGACCTTGTCTCAAGAAAAAGTTAGATGTTTTCCTCTAAGATAAAAGCTCAGTGGGTCTCGAATGGTGTTAATTTTGTTCCCTTATGGGGCATTTGCAAATATAGAGGGTGTTTTGGCTGTTAGATTGACTCAAGGAAATGTGTCACTGGCATTTAGTGGACATGGGCCAGAGATACTAAATAGCCTCTCATTGCACAGGAAAGTTCTAAACGCAAAGAACTCCCACCCAAGAAACCAAAAATGACCTCTTGAGAAACTCTAAGGAAGCACTGTCTAATAAACTTACTACAGTGATGGAAATGTTTTGTATCTGTGCTGTCCAGTATAATAGCCACTAGGCACATGTGGCTACTGAGCACTTGTAATGTGGCCAGTGCTACTGAGGAACTGAATTTTGAATTTTATTTAATTTTATTTACTCAAACTTAAAATTTAAACAGCCACATGTGGCTAATGGCTGTCATATTAAACAGCACAACTCTAGAGGGTGTGTTTATCAGTTCCAGAAAAAGAAGGGGACAGGATACTGTGGGTAATTTCTTTCTTAGAAAAACAAAAACCTGGTTTTGGTCATTAAATCCCAATTGTATACCCTCTGGGTCAGGAATCCTATACTTGGGAATATATTTTAAGGAGGTAATTCAAGTAAGCAAAAAGTTAATACACAGAGATGTACTTTCTGGGCTTTCAGCAAAATTAGGATATTTGACAGCCACTGAAGACTTGTGACATAGACAATGTTGGAGATAAGATACTCACTAAAAAAGTGTACACACTAAAATTACAATTTCAAAATTTACATGCATGTGACTAAATAAGAAGAAGGTCTGAAAGAAACACAGTCTCAAGGGCCTTTAATAAGAGCATTTGAAGCCTGCCTCTGGGAAAGGGCTACAAAGTTTTGAAAGGGGTCCGCTCTAAGGCATGTTGTTGTCTTCCCACTGGCTCCCTACCATGCTTCTCAGGATCTGCCTAGCCATTATCCCCTTACTTAGATTTCAAGTATCCTTTCTTCTCCCTCAGTAGCTGATCTTCCCCTCTGCCCCAGTCTATCCTACGGGTGATCCAACTCCACACACTGGACTCTGGCTTCTGACATCAGCCTGCTTGTATTCAGTCTCTCTTTTTTCAGCATTGCCTGTGCCTCTTGCCTCACGAAGTAGTCTTCAATGGCACAGAACTACAGAAAGAACTGTTAGGTGGGTAGGATGGTGGGAGAAGTTTCTCTTTCTATACTAAGACAACATCTTTTCATGTTATTGTATTTTTTTTAACCTTAGAAATGGGTTAAAAGGTGGGTGTTACCCCATTTGTAGAGAAGGGAATTGAGTGAGGTTCAGGGTGGTAACTTGCCTAGTACCACAGAGCTAGTAAATTGGATGTTGGGATTTGAACCCAGGGCTCTTTAACACCGAAGGCTACGTACCATCCACTACTCTATATTGCCTTTGAACAGGGTTACCAGGCTGAAGGGCATAAAAACATCAAAGGTTCTTCTTATAGCTCATCAACTGTCTTGCAGAGGGATGATACTGATTTGTATTGGTTAACTCCTTATTTACTTATATCCCCATCTATCTAGACTTCTATTCTCCTCCTTTTCTAGGTTACATGAAGATAAATCTGAGCTTTGCCTACCCCCATAACCATTTTACAGATGGGAAAACTAAGATTCAGAGTAGTATAGTGTCTCACCCTAAGTATCACACAACCAGTTAGGGCAGTGCTGGGCCAAGAACCTATTTCTGCAGACAGAGTCATATCATAAAAGCATGCACTTTAGACTCAGACTTCGATTATAAATCCTGGTTCTGCCTCTGATTAACTATTTGCTTTTGGACAATAATAACAACTGTATTTTAACCATATTTATTGAGCACTTATTATGTATTAATTATAGAGGGTTTCAATATATAATCACTCAATATTTATCGAATACTTATCATGTGCAGGCATTGTACTAGGTACTAGGGTACTAGGGATAGAGCAGAGAACAGGACAGTTTATAGACAGCAAGTTTCATCTAATGAAGAAAATTGATTCTGGTTGCATGTAAACTCATATTAGTGGTAGGGAGGAGATGCAGAATGTGATAGAAGGACACAACAAAGGGACCTAACATAGACTGAGGGACACTATAGAGTAAAGGGGACAATCAAGGGAGGCTACCCTGAGAACTGAGGATGTGAAATCTAAGCTGAGACCTGAAGAATGAATAGGAGTCAGCTGGTGAGTGCAGGTGGGCACACAGGAGAACAGTCCAGACAAAAAAAATAGCATGAGTAATGGCCCCACAGAAGAAGAATATGGCACATTAAAGGAACTGAGTAAAGAGCAGTGTGGCTGAAGCACCTACTGCAAGAGGGCCTAGATAAAACTAGGGAGGTTGACGGGGCCTAAAACACAGCTTGGAGACTGGGACGAGTTGGGAGTTTTATCCTCAGAGGAAGGGGGGATTTTAGAATTTTAAGTATCAGGAGAGTGACATCTGATCATCTCACTTCACTTCCCTCAGCCTTGGCTTCCTCATCAGCAACACAGGAATAATAATGGCACCTACTTTACACATTATGTGGTGAGGATTAAATGAGCTAAGACAAGTAAAGTCACCAAGCAGAGTATGTGGCACATGGTGGGCAGTCAACAAATGATAGGGTCCTTCTTTCTCCAGTCTGTCCAACTCTTCCACCATGGATATCTCCTTCACCATAGTGGTTTCCACCACAGCAAATAGGGTTTGTGTGTGTGCACATGCATGAGTGGCCAGGTATATTGCTGGTTACTGAGATTAAAATAATAATAATTAGTGGGGGAATGGGAAGGGAACAAGGGTTGAAAAATTACCTATTGGGTACAATGTTCACTATTTGGGTGATGAGTACACTAGAAGCCCAAACCTCAATATTATGCAATATATTCATATAACAAATGTATACATGTAGCCCCTGAATCTAAAATTTAAACAAATATTAGCTAAAGTCACATAATAATGTCAACATAAATAACAGCATTTTATGAAGCTGACCCAAGCCTTCCCAATTTGTAATTAATTCGATTAAGATGAAAGTAACTACCACTAACTGAAACCAGGGGTAAGAAGGTCTCTCCCCTTGTCATTTAATAGAAATCAGCATAGTGCAGCTAGCCCTGCTTGGATGAGTCCCTTTTATCTAATCCTCCTTCCTCCCTCCATGCATACTTCTGTTTACAGAAACCCATGTTGTTGGGCAAGAGACATGAATGCCAAAGTAAACCAAAGATTTTTCACCTCATATGTCCAGGGTCACAGTTAAGTGCTGACTTGGCATGGAAAATCAAAGGCACAAACCCTTCCTCAAAGCAACAGTGGCATTTCCTCTCTTTGGGGTGGAGGGCTGCCACCAGCAAGATGGTAGCTAAATCCTTTGGGTACAAGGTACATAGCTACAATATCTGCCTCCATCCAAGGTGGTTGGGAGCCTTTGTCTATTGCCCACCGTGGCAAGAAATACCAAGGACCAAGACCCTGACTAAAGGGCAGAAAGGCCAAAACTCCTTGTTAGGGGAGGGAAATGCGTTTACAAAGACAGGTTTCAGAAAGAGCCTTTATTTACTATTTGTAAAGTCAGTTTCTCTGAGGGAAGCCTGGCCCATGCTTTAGCGGAGGGACAGCAATGTCACTGCAGGCTTTCATGGTGCCACTAATATCTTTCAGTAGTGGTGCATCAAGTACAAGGCAGTAACAACACTCTACCCTGGGGTGAAGACAATAAGGGGGTGTGCTGTGTGTAGACAATTAAAATACAAAAATGAAACCAACTAAAGTTGGTCTACTCTTTATTATCACCATGCAATGGCAATTTCAGACAACATTTATTAAAGGACATCTAGACTGACTCTAATTTTTGGTAATTATGAATAAAGCCACTATGAATATCCATGTGCAAGTTTTAGGGTAACCATAAGTTTTCATCCAAGAGTACAATTGTTGGGTTATATGATAATTTCACATTTAGCTTTTCAATAAACTGTCCAACTGTTCCAGAGTGTATCATTTCACATGCCCACCAGCAAAATATGAGTGATCCAGTCCCTCCACCTGGCCAACTATTTTATTTTAACTATCATAATAAATATGTAGTGATACTTCAAAGTGATCTTAATTTGCATTTCCCTAATGCCTATTGATGTTGAACACCTTTCCACATACTTATTTGCCATCCGTATATCCTTTTCTATGAAATGTCTGCTCATGTCTTTGGCTCATTTTCTAACTGGATCACCACTGACCCTTGAACAACATGTGTTTGTACTGCACAGATGCACTTGTACATGGATTTTTTTCAGCAAAATATGGATCAAAAATACAGTATTTGCAGGATGCAATACCTGCATATATGGAGGGCTGGCTTTTTGTATACTCAGGGCTGACTATAAGATTGAGTATGGATATGTGAGAATTTTGGTACAGGTAGAGGCCTAGGACCAATCCCCTATATACACTGAGGGACAACTGTATTTGTTTTCTCACTGTTGAGTTGTAATACTACTTTATATATTCTAGATTTGAGTACTTCGGCAGACATGTGGCTTGAAAATATTTTCTCCCACTCAGTAGCCTGCCTTTTTGTCATCTTGAAAGGGTCTTTGGAAGAGTATTTAAAAATTTTTTATAAAGTCCAATTTACCAAATTTTTCTTTTTTTTTTTATTATTGTACTTTA
>NW_022159676.1:0-5140 GCF_008728515.1 Papio anubis | reverse complement strand
TCTTTGCTACTGGTTTGAAAAGTTACATGTTACTTAGCGTCTATATCAACTTTGTCAGAGAGGTTCCCAAGTCAGAAGGTTTCTAGCTTACTTAATCACATGGTAGATAAGCTTTTTGATGTGCTGTGAATCGGTTTGCCAGTATTTTATTGAGAATTTTGCATGATGTTCGCTCAGGATGATCTGAAATTCTCTTTTTGTTGTGTCTGGAAGACTTTGGTATCAGGATATTGTTTGGCCTCATAAATGAGTTGGGAGGATTCTACTTTTTCTATTGATGGGAATAATTTCAGAAGGAATGGTACCAGCTCCTCTACTAGGACCTCTGGTAAATTCAGCTGTGAATCCATCTGGTCCTGGACTTTTTGGATTTAGTAGGCTATTAATTATTGCCTCAATTTCAGAAACCTACTATTGTTCTATTCAGGGGGATTCAACTTCTTCCTTTAGTTTAGTCTTGGAAAATTATGCAAGTGTCCAGGAAGTATCCATTTCTTCTAGATTTTCTAGTTTTATTTGCGTGAGAGTGTTTATAGTATTCTCTGATGTGATTTCTATTTTGTAGGGTCAGTGGTGGTATCCACTTTTATCATTCGTCTATTTGATTCTTCTCTCTTTTCTTCTTTTATTAGTCTTCAGTGGTCTGTCAATTTTTGATCTTTTTCAAACCAACTCCTGAATTCTGATTTTTGGAGGGTGTTTTGTGTCTCACTCCTCAACCAGTTCCTGCTCTGATCTTGTTATTTCTTGCCTTCCTGCTAGCTTTGAATGTATTTTGCTCTTGCTTCTCTAGTTCTTTTAATTGTGATGTTGAAGTGTCAATTTTAGATCTTTCTGCTTTCTCTTGTGGGCATTTAGTGCTGCTCATCCCCCTCTACCACACCTGCTTTAAATGTGTCCCAGAGATTCTGGTATGTTTATCTTTGTTCTGTTTCGTTCAAAGAACATCTTTGTTCTGCCTTCATTTCCTTATGTACCCCAGTAATGATCCATTCAGGGAGCGTTATTCAGTTTCTACCACACACATGTATAGTTGAGGCGGTTTTGATTGAGTTTCTGGTTCTGAGTTCTAGTTTGATTGCACTGTGGTCTGAGAGACAGTTTTATAATTTTGTTCTTGTACATTTGCTGAGAATTGCTTTACTTCCAATTATGTATTGTCAATTTTGGAACCAAGTGTGATGTGGTACTTTGGAGAAAGAATGTATGTATTATTCTGTTGATTTGGGGTGGAAGTTCTCTTTAGATGTCTATTCGTCTGCTTGCTGCGAGATGAGTTCAATTCCTGGATATCCTTTGTTAACTTTCTGTCATTGATCTGTCTAATGTTGACGGTGGAGTGTTGAAATCTCCCATTGCTTATTGTATGGAGTCTAAGTCTCTTTATGATCTCGGACTTGCTTTATGAATCTCAGGTGCTCCTGTATTGGTACTATATTTAGAGGATAGTTAGCTCTTCCCTGTTGAATTGATCCCTTCACATTATGTAATGGCCTTCTTTGTCTCTTTTTGATCTTTGATAGTTTAAAGTCTGTTTTATCAGAGACTAATGGCCCGGCTTGCACTTTTTGTTCTCCATTTGTAATGGAAATACTTTCCTCCATCCTATTTTTGAGCCTATGTATGTCTCTCTTGTTGAGTCTCCTGGGCCAACAGACTGATGGAATTCTCCCGACTCTTTATCCAGTTTGCAGTCACCATGTCTTTTAATTGGGCTACTATTCATTGACTGGAATTAAGGTGTTATGTGAGCAGTCCTGCCATTATGATATTAACTGGTTATTTTGCTTTCGTTAGTTGATGCAGTTTCTTCCTGCCTAAATAATTGTTTATTTGGCATATGTTTTAAATAGCTGCTACCGGTTGTTGTTCCCTTTCCAACGGTGATTACTTCCTTCAGGAGGTCTCTTGTAAAAGGCAGGCCTGGTGGTGACAAAATCTCTAAGAATTTGCTTATCTATAAGGATTTTATTTCTCCTTCACTTATGAAACTTAGTTTGGCTGGATATACAGAAATTCTGGGTTGAAAATTCTTTCTTTAAGAATGTTGAATATTGTGGCCCCTCTCTCTTCTGGCTTGTAGAGTTTCTGCCCGAAGAAGATTGTATTGTTAGTCTGGTCCTTTCCTTTGTAGGTAGCCGACCTTTCTCTCTGGCTGCCCTTAGATTTTTCCTTCTATTCAACTTTGTTGAATCTAGCAATTATGTGTCTTGATTTGCTCTTGAAGTATCTTTGTGGCGTTCTCTGTGTTACCTGGATTTGAAGATATTTGGCCTGCCCTACTAGGTTGATTCTCTGGATGACTATCCTGGAGGTGTTTTTCTTGGTTCCACATTCTCCCTCTTTCAGGCACCCCAATCAGATGTAGATTTGTCTTTTATAATCCCATACTTCTTGCAGGCTTTTCGTTTCTTTTTCTTCTTTTTCTTTTGGTTTCTCTTCTCTCTTCATTTCATTCATTTGGTGATCCCTCAATGTCGCTGATACTCTTTCTTCAAGTTGATAATTCGGTTACTGAAGCAGCACATTTGTCACGTATTTCATAAATGTCATGGTTTTACATCCTGCTCTTTCATTTGCGTTTTATGACCTTCTCATTAATTACTGTATCAATTCTTCCACTTTTTCAAGATTTTTAGTTTCTTTTCGCGTGGTGCCATTCCTCCTTTAGCTCTGAGGTGTTTGATGGACTAAGCCTTCCTCTCTCATCTCGTCAAAAGTCATTCTCCATCAAGCTTTGATCGTTGCTGACAATGAACTGCGCGCTCCTTTGCTTTTGGGAGAATCGCTCTTATTTTTGATTTTCCATTTTCTGCCTGCTTTTTCCCCATCTTTGTGGTTTTATCTGCCTCTGGTCTTTGATGATGATGTGGTGGTATTACTAATATGGTTTTTGTTGTAAGAGTGTCCTTCCTGTTTGATAGTTTTCCTTCTGCTGGTCAGGACCTCAGCTATAGATCTATTGGAAGTGCTTGAGTCCCTCCAGACCCTGTTACCCACTGGGTGTCATGGGAGGCTGCAGAAGATAGAATAATACAGACAATTAGTGTACCTGTCTGGTTCTTGCTTTGGAGAAAGTTTCTCTGGGGGTGTACTCCACCCTGTGGTGGTGGGGTATCAGAGTGCCCCTAGTGGGATGTGTCTCCCATTAGGCTGCACTCAGGGGTGGGACCCGCCCGGA
The DNA here is from genome assembly GCF_008728515.1 of Papio anubis. NCBI lineage: Eukaryota > Metazoa > Chordata > Mammalia > Primates > Cercopithecidae > Papio > Papio anubis. The sequence continues at coordinate 1,959 of NW_022159676.1, read as the reverse complement.
GCAGGCAGTCTGTCCCTTCTCAGATCTCAGCCTCCGTTGGGGAGATCCACTGCTCTCTTCAAAGCTGTCAGACAGGAGTCGTTTGTGTCTGCAGAGAGTTTCTTTTCTGCTGCCTGCTGCTTTTTGTTGTTGTTTAGCTGTTCCCTGCCCCCAGAGGGGGAGTCTACAGAGACAGCGAGTTTTCCTTGAGCTGCTGTGAGGTCCACCCAGTTCGAGCTTCCCAGCGGCTTTGTTTACTTACTTAAGCCTCAGCAATGGCGGCGCCCCTCCCCCAGCCTCACTGCTGCCTTGTGGTTAGATCACAGACTGCTGTGCTAGCAATGAGGGAGGCTCCGTGGGCGTGGGACCCTCCCGGCCAGTTGTGGGATATAATCTCCTGGTGTGCCTGTTTGCTTAAAGCGCAGTATTGGGGTGGGAGTTACCCGATTTTCCAGGTGTTGTGTGTCTCAGTTCCCCTGGCTAGGAAAAGGGCTTCCCTTTCCCCTTGCGCTTCCCAGGTGAGGCGATGCCTCGCCCTGCTTCAGCTCTCGCTGGTCGGGCTGCAGGAGCTGACCAGCACCGATTGTCCGGCACTCCCCAGTGAGATGACCCCAGTACCTCAGTTGAAAATGCAGAAATCACCAGTCTTCTGTGTTGCTCGTGCTGGGAGTTGGAGACTGGAGCTGTTCCTATTTGGCCATCTTGCCCTGCCCCCTGTATTTAGTCTTCTGTTCCTGTGTTAGTTTGTTGAGAATGTTGGTTTCCAGCTTCATCCATGTCCCTGCAAAGGATAAACTCATCCATTTTTATGACTGCATAGTATTCCATGGTGTATAAGTGCCACATTTTTTCTTTATGCAGTCTATCATTGATGGGCATTTGGGTTGGTTCCAAGTCTTGCTATTGTGAACCGTATTGCAATAAACATCTGTGTGCATGTGTCTTTATAGTAGAATAATGTATAATCATTTGGGTATATATCCAGTAATGGAATTGCTGGGTCAAATGGTATTTTGGTCTAGATCCTTGAGGAATCACCACACTGTCTTCCACAATGGTTGAACTAATTTACACTTCCACCAACAGTGTAAACGCATTCCTGTTTCTCCACATAATCAGCATCTGTTGTTTACAGACTTTTTAATGATCACCATTCTAACTGGTGTGAGATGGTATCTCATTTGGTTTCCATTTGCATTTCTCTAATGACCAGTGATGGTGAGGTTTTTTCATATGTTTGGTGGCCGCTTAAGCATCTTCTTTTGAGAAGTGTCTGTTCATATCCTTCACCCACTTTTTGATGGGGTTCTTTGTTTTATTCTTGTAAATTTAAGTTCCTTGTAGATTCTGGATATTAGACTTTTGTAAGATGGATAGATTGCAAAACTTTTCTCCCATTCTGTAGTTTGCCTGTTCACCCTGATGATAGTTTCTTTTGCTGTGCAGAAGCTCTTTGGTCTAATTACATCCCATTTGTCAATTTTGGCTTTTTTTTTTTGCCATTTCTTTTGGTGTTTTAGTCATGAAGTCTTTGCCCATGCCTATGTCCTGAATGGTATTGCCTAGGTTGTCTTCTATGATTTTTATGGTTTTAGGTCTTACATTTAAATCTGTAATCCATCTTGAGTTAATTTTTGTATAATGTGTAAGGAAGGTGTCCCATTTCATTTTTCTGCATATGGCTAGCCAGTTTTCCCAACACCATTTATTAAATAGGGAATCCTTTCCACATCACTTGGTTTTGTCAGGTTTGTCAAAGATCAGATGGCTGTAGATGTGTGGCATTATATCCGAGGCCTCTGTTCTGTTGCATTGGTCTATATATCTGTTTTGGTACTAGTACCATGCTGTTTTGGTTACTGTAGCCTTGTAGTAAGCATAGTGATGTTAAGCAGGTTTTTCATATGATTACTAGCCATTTGTATATCTTCTTTTGAGAACTTACTATTCATGTCCTTTGCTTGCCTTCTTCTTCCTTCT
>NW_022159675.1:0-631 GCF_008728515.1 Papio anubis | reverse complement strand
AGAAAAACAGGAAACAAGCTTTCTGAGAAACTGCTTTGTGATGTGTGACTTCCACTCACCAAGTTACCTCTGTACTTCGTGGATCTCTTTGCTAGCCTTATTTCTGTGGAATCTGTGAACAGATATTTCGGATCCCTTTGAAGACTATAGGGCCAGAGCAAATATCCTCCGTTTAAAAAGAGAAAGAAGCTTTCTGAGAAACTTCTTTGTGTTCTGTGAAATCATCTCACAGAGTTACAGCTTTCCCCTCTAGAAGCCTTTTGCTAAGAGAGTTCTTGTGGAATTTGCAAAGTGATATTGGGAAGCCCATAGAGGGCTAAGGTGAAAAAGGAAATATCCTCAGACGAAATCTGGACAGAAGCTTTCTGAGAAACTGCTTAGTGTTCTGTTAATTCATCTCACAGAGTTACAGCTTTCCCCTCAAAAAGCCACTCCCTAAGCCTGTTCTTGTGGAATTCGCAAAGTGATATTCGGAAACCCATAGAGGGCTATGGTGAAAAAGAAAATATCCTCAGAGAAAATTTGGAAAGAAACTTTCGGAGAAACTGCTTTGTGATTTGTGACTTCCACTCACAATGTTACATCTGTGTTTCGTGGATCTCCTTGCTACCCTTATTTCTGTGGAATCTGA
>NW_022159674.1:0-631 GCF_008728515.1 Papio anubis | reverse complement strand
TTTTGAGACAGAGTCTCACGCTGTTGCCCAGGCTGGAGTGCAGTGGTACAATCTCGACTCACTGCAACCTCCGCCTCCTGGGTTCAAGCCATTCTCCTGCCTCAGCCTCCTGAGCAGCTGGGATTACAGGCGTGCGCCACCATGCCCAGCTATTTTTGTATTTTTAGTAGAGACAGGGTTTCTTTTTTTTTTTTTTTTTGTATTTTTGGTAGAGATGGGGTTTCTCCATGTTGATCACGCTTGTCTTGAACTCCGACCTCAAGTGATCCGCCCACCTCGGCCTCCCAAAGTGCTGGGATTACAGGCATGAGCCACTGCACCCGGCCATTGTAACTTTTAATGCCTATTTTAATAGTCTCATTGATACACTATATCAAACCATTCCAATCATGGGCATTTGGTTTTGTTGCTTTTTCACCATCTTAAATAATAGTGATGCACATTCTTATTTGTAAAATCTTTTTTTTTTTTTTTGAGACGGAGTCTCGCTCTGTCGCCCAGGCTGGAGTGCAGTGGCCGGATCTCAGCTCACTGCAAGCTCCGCCTCCCGGGTTCACGCCATTCTCCGGCCTCAGCCTCCCGAGTAGCTGGGACTACAGGCGCGCGCCACCTCGCCCGGCTAGTTTTTTGT
>NW_022159673.1:0-631 GCF_008728515.1 Papio anubis | reverse complement strand
TCCTTCCTTCCTTCCTTCCTTCCTTCCTTCCTTCCTTCCTTCCTTCCTTCCTTCCTTTCTTTTTTCAGACAGATGTCTTGCTATCTTACCTAGGCTGGTCTCAAACTCCAGGCCTCAAACGATTCTCCCACCACAGTCTCCAAAAGTACCAGGCTTACAGGCATGAGCCACTGCGTCTGACACCTGATAATTTCTTAATCATGCTGGGAGTAGAGTATCTACAGGAGAAAAGGTTCCATAAGAGAAAGCCTGAAAATACAGGCATAGTTCAGGTTGTAAGGGGCTTTGCACATTAGGCTAGAGTAAGTAAAGAAATAAGATTATCAAATCATTCTAACAGCTATTTATCAAGGAAAATGAGATTGGCTTCCCTGTCAGAATGTCTTGGGGGGCTTTTAATTTTCAGCCAACCAACCACTGCTAGTTTTCTTCACTATGATGAAACAGTGTACTTAAGAGTGGTACTAAAATAGCCCTGAAGAGTGATGGGTCAGAAAGTTGAGACGAGCTTTGGATGGGGTCTAAGGTTATAGATTATACACAACCAAGAAAGGTATTGGACAACTGTTGTGTTCTTTTTTTCTTTTCTCTCTCCTTCCTTCCCTCCTTCCTTCCTTCCCTCCTTCCTCCT
>NW_022159672.1:0-631 GCF_008728515.1 Papio anubis | reverse complement strand
AGAAAAACAGGAAACAAGCTTTCTGAGAAACTGCTTTGTGATGTGTGACTTCCACTCACCAAGTTACCTCTGTACTTCGTGGATCTCTTTGCTAGCCTTATTTCTGTGGAATCTGTGAACAGATATTTCGGATCCCTTTGAAGACTATAGGGCCAGAGCAAATATCCTCCGTTTAAAAAGAGAAAGAAGCTTTCTGAGAAACTTCTTTGTGTTCTGTGAAATCATCTCACAGAGTTACAGCTTTCCCCTCTAGAAGCCTTTTGCTAAGAGAGTTCTTGTGGAATTTGCAAAGTGATATTGGGAAGCCCATAGAGGGCTAAGGTGAAAAAGGAAATATCCTCAGACGAAATCTGGACAGAAGCTTTCTGAGAAACTGCTTAGTGTTCTGTTAATTCATCTCACAGAGTTACAGCTTTCCCCTCAAAAAGCCACTCCCTAAGCCTGTTCTTGTGGAATTCGCAAAGTGATATTCGGAAACCCATAGAGGGCTATGGTGAAAAAGAAAATATCCTCAGAGAAAATTTGGAAAGAAGCTTTCGGAGAAACTGCTTTGTGATTTGTGACTTCCACTCACAATGTTACATCTGTGTTTCGTGGATCTCCTTGCTACCCTTATTTCTGTGGAATCTGA
>NW_022159671.1:0-632 GCF_008728515.1 Papio anubis | reverse complement strand
CACCACGCCTGGCTAATTTTTGTGTTTTTGGTAGGGACGGGGTTTCACCATGTTAGCCAGGCTGGTCCCAAACTCCTGACCTCAGGTGATCCACCTGCCTCGACCTCCCAAAGTGCTGGGATTACAGGCGTGAGCCACCGTGCCCAGGCTGTTTATTTCTATATGCAGCTCAATTCAGCTGGGGACAGTCTTATATGTTCACCTAGTGTTTCCTGTGGACAAATCATGCATAATGCAAACAAGAAATTTGCATTATGCTCAATTTGTTTCCTGACATTTCAGTCTCATTGAAATAAACTTGTGTTTTCAAAACAAGTGTTATAGCAAAAATGATTGTAATTAGAAGATGGGACAAAACATTGTGATTTTAATTTGCATTTCCCTAATGACCAGTGATGTCAAACATCTTTTTATGTGTGTATTTTCATTTCTTAGCTCCTTTGGTGAAATGTCTGTTCTAAATCTCTTGCCTAATTTTAAAAATTGGATTGTTTGTTTTCTTGTTGATGAGTTTGGAGAGTTTTTTAGATTTTTCTGAATACAAGTAAGTCCTTTATCAGAAATATAATTTGCTATTATTTTCTCTGGGTCTGTCCCACTGGCTTTTTCATTCTCTTAATAGTGTTTGTTTT
>NW_022159669.1:0-633 GCF_008728515.1 Papio anubis | reverse complement strand
GATCCGCCCGTCTCGGCCTCCCAAAGTGCTGGGATTACAGGTTTGAGCCACTGCGCCGGGCCCCCTCCAAACTTCCATACATAGTGTTCTGTCTGTCTGGCACGTGCTTTTCCTCCCTTGCTCCCAGTCTGTCACTTAGCTAATTCTTACTTGCCCCCCTAGATTTTAGCTTAAAAGTCATTTATTTGGTCTGGGACTCCTTCAAGGGTATGTTAGGTTTGCTTCCTGCGGCCACCTGCACCTCTGCAGCCTCCAGGCCTTTCCCACTCTGGTGAGGTTGCCTGTTGGTTTGTCTGTCTCCCCAGTTAGAGTACGAACTGCTTGAGGGCAGGACAGAATATATCTTACTTATTGCCGTATCCCCAGTAACTAACACAGTGCCTGGCACATGGGTGGGACTTAAGAACTATCGAATGCCAGGCGCGGTGGCTCAAGCCTGTAATCCCAGCACTTTGGGAGGCCGAGACGGGCGGATCACGAGGTCAGGAGATCGAGACCATCCTGGCTAACACAGTGAAACCCCGTCTCTACTAAAAAATACAAAAAACTGGCCGGGCGAGGTAGCGGGCGCCTGTAGTCCCAGCTACTCGGGAGGCTGAGGCAGGAGAATGGCGTAAACCCGGGAGGTGGAGC
>NW_022159668.1:0-633 GCF_008728515.1 Papio anubis | reverse complement strand
TCTCCTGCATGTGGCTTGCCAATTATCCCAGCACCATTTGTTGAATAGGGTTCACTTTCTTCACTTTGTGTTTTAGTTGGCTTTGTTGAAAATTAGTTGGCTATAGGTATTTGAGTTTATTTCTGGGTTCTCTATTCTGTTCCATTGGTGTATGTGCCTATTTTTATACCACTACCACGCTGTTTTGGTGACTATGGCCTTATAGTGTAGTTTGAAATCAGGTAATGTGATGCCTCCAGATTTGTTGTTGTTGCTTATATTTGTTTTGGCTACGTGGGTTCTTGTTTGGTCCCATATGAATTTTAGGATTGTTTTTTCTAGTTCTGTGAAGAAGAATGGTGGTATTTTGATGGGAATTACATTGAATTTGTAGATTGCTTTTGGCAGTATGGTCATTTTCGTGATATTCATTCTACCCTTTCATGAGCATGGGCTGTCTTTCCATTTGTTTATGTCCATGATTTCATTGAGCAATGTTTTGTAGTTCCCAATGGCATATCAAAATGATGTTCCAGAGGGCGCAGTGGCTCACGCCTGTAATCCCAACACTTTGGGAGGCCAAGGCAGGTGGATCACGAGGTCAGGGGTTGAGACCAGCCTGGTCAACATGGTGAAACCTCGTCTCTACTAAAA
>NW_022159667.1:0-27023 GCF_008728515.1 Papio anubis | reverse complement strand
ATCCAAATAGAATATGGTAATAAATGAACCTAACTGTATTACAAATAACACTGAAGGCAGCCATGAAGAAAAGAATGAACTGAAGTTGTTTAATAGTATTCTGGCTAGACACTGTAGGGCTAAAGACAAAAAACTGTATATAAATACTGTAATTAGTGAATTTATTTCCTAGAGGGTTATGGATTGGCAATTCTGAGATGACTTTGATGTATACTAAGATTGAACAAATAAACAAATACATAGTAGAAAACAAAAACCAGATTTCTCACTGTCAAAGAAAGAAAGATAGTTACCTAAAAACGTAAGAGAAAGGCTAGAATAAACCATTGATGTAGAATTAGAAATCAGAGGTATCAGTTTAAATCTACACACACAGACACACACACACACAGAGAAAGGTAGAAAAATGTGTATAAGAATGGGTTAATATACCTATATATATTTCCAAACTCTGTCTATTGAGAAGGCCTAGAAGTAATGTCTTCTCAAAAACTATGAGCTCGTATAACACCCAGATCTTAATGTCTAAGTACTATTTTGCTGTGAGAGGAATCAGAGCTCTATGGAGAAGTGATTAATTCCAGGGTTGATGTGGAGAAAACACAAGATGAGCCTGGAGCATCTTGTTGTGCCAGAGAGTAAAAGAAGTGCTTAAAAAAAAAGGAAGAAGGAAAAAGATGGGAGGCTGTCAAAAAGACACAGTAGCCAACCTGAAAGAGGTCTCAGTGGCCAAAGTGGGAACAAGTTAAGCAACAAAACAAATAATAATACTATTGGATTATAACCAATAGAATAGGATAAATATCCGTGAGTCCAAACTGATGCAAATAAGTAATAGAGTAAATAAAATACAGAAGGGACAGCTATTCTTTACAGAATAATTTCGATTAATAAATGAATCCAGAAGAAATGAGGATCTAGGAAATCAGCAGTAGAATGCAGAGACAGTTGCTTCAAACAAGATCTTCCAAGGAATGCTAAAATTAGTATGTGAAAGTTTGAGAAGAAAGAGGAATTGGCTTGGTTTTGAAGTATCTCCCATAATATACTTATTAGATATTAATATTTATCATTTATTAGATATTTTTCCTACAAAGGGAAAAATAGTAACTTTGCAGTGGGAAAACCCAACAGATACCACTGTAACCAAATGATCAGAGGTAACATCTCTAGTAATAAAACATATCAACATCATATATTTCCTAATGTGATATTCTGCGAATGGCACATCACTTCTGTGGTATTATTGCCCAAAATGAATAATACCCTCAGTCTAATCATGCCAAGACATCAGATTCAAGCAATCCTCCTGCCTTAGCCTCCCAAGTAGCTGGAACTATAGGCATGCACTATCATGCCCAGCTAATTTTTGTATTTTGTAGAGATGGAGTTTCATTATGTTGCCCAAATGAACAACATTCTACAAAATAACTGACCAGCACTTTTCATTAACAACAAGCACATAGTGAGGAATTGTCACAGATTGGAGGAGACCAAGGAGAGAGGACAATCAATGCAGTGTAGGATCCTGGATTGGATTTTAGAACAGAAGAAGGTCATTAGTGGAAAAACTGGTAAAATGTTAGTAAAATTGGTAGTTCAATTACTAGTGTTGTACTAAAGTTAATTTGTTGGCTTTAATAATTATATTTTGCAAGATGTTATCATTAGCAGAAGCTGAGTGAAGGGTTGTGGTAGGCATAGTGATCTTATCCTCCCTCCCCCTCCAGAGATGTCCATGTCCTAATCCCTGGAACCTGTGGAATGTTACATTTAATGCCAAAAGGAACACTGCAGATGGAATTAAGGTTCTGGACCTTAAATTGAAAAGAGGTTATCTGGATTATCCATGTAATGACACGAGTCCTTAAAAGTGGAAGAGGAAGGCAGAAGAGCTGGTCGGAGAGATGTGATGAAAAGAGAAGCAGCAGAGATTCTCAGTGTGGGGGTGACTTAGCCTATGGTTGCTGGCTTTGAGGAAGGAGGGAGGGGTCCATAAGCCAAAGAATGTAGGAGGCCTCTAGAAGCTGGGAATGACCTGTAGCTGACAGCCAGCAAGAAAATGGGGACCTCAGGGGACCTGTGGCTACAACCACAAGAGACTGAATTCTACCAACCACTTGGGTGAACAAGGAAATGAATTGTGCTTCTATGCCTCCAGGAAGGAACACAGCCCTTGACTTTAGTGCAGTGAGATCCATGTTGGACTTCTGACCTACAGTGCTGATGGTTAATAAGTTTGTGGTATTTTAAGACACCAAATTTGTGTTAATTGGTTGCAGCAACAATAGAAAACAAACACAAAGATATATGGGGGTTTTCTGTACTTTTTTTTTTTGAGACGAGTCTCAGTCTGTTGCCCAGGCTGGAGTGCAGTGGTATGATCTCAGCTCCCAGCAACCTCCACCTCCCTGGTTCAAGCAGTTCCCCTGCCTCAGCTTCCTGAGTAGCTGAGATTACAGGCGTATACCACCACGCCAGGCTGATTTTTTTGTATTTTTAGTAGAGACGGAATTCCACCATGTTAGCCAGACTGGTCTCGAACTCCTGACCTTGGGCAATCCATCTGCCTCGGCCTCCCAGAGTGCTGGGATTACAGGCGTAAGCCACCATGCCCGGCTGGTTTTCTGTACTATTAAACAACTTTTCAGCAAGTCTAACATGATTTCAAAATAAAAAGTTAAAAATGACATAATTTATTTAACTAATCACTGATTGTTGAACATTTTGTTTCCAAATTGTTTTTTGAACAAATTTAATTAATTAATAATTAATTTTGAGACAGAGTTTTGCTCTGTTGCCCAGACTGGAGTGCAGTGGACCCATCTCAGCTCTCCATCCCCTGCCCCAGGTTCCAGCAATCCTCCTGCCCCAGCCTCACAAGTAGCTGGGACTATAGGCATGTGTTACCATGCCCAGCTAATTTTTGTATTTTTTGTGGAGATGGAGTTTTACCATGTTGCCCAGGCTGGTCTCAAACTCCTGGGCTCAAGTGATCCACCTGCCTCAGCCTCCCAAAGTGCTGGGATTCCAGTCATGAGCCACTATGCCTTGCCTGAACTATTTTGTCGTGAATATATTTGCCACATTTTTTTGTGCATATCCTTAACTATTTCCTTAAAATTCATTTCTAGAATTGCAAGTCCTAGTGTTGGGTTAAAGTATGTGCATATTATCAAACAGTTCTGAAAGTTCCTCTAAACAATACTATTAGCTTTTCATTCTAAAAGTGTTTTTCAATTTGACAAAAAACAATTATACTTGTTTTAATTAGAATTTCTTCTATTATTGAGAAGAACAGCCGTCTTTGTATGTGTATTTGTCATTTGCCCTTGTTTTTGTGTATAAATTACTTGACCATGACTTTTACACATTTTACTTTTGGGCATTGTCTTAGCTTGTTCAGGCTTCTATAACAAAATACTGTAAACTGGATGGCTTATAAATAATGGAAATATATTTCTCACAGTTCAGGAGACTGGGAAGTCCTAGATGAAGATGCCGATGGATTTTGGTGGCTGGTAAGGGCCTGCTTTGTGGCTCATAGGCTGCCATCTTCTTGCTATGTCCTCCCTTCGTGGAAGGGGCAAGGGAGTATGCTGGGGCCTCTTTTATAAGGGCACTCCTCCATTCATGAGGGCTCCCAACCTCATAACCTAACCCCTAAAGGCCCCACCTACTAATACCATCACACTGGAGATTAGGTTTCAATATATGAATTTAGGGGATGCAAACACTCAGTTTATAGGGAGGGTATTCTCATTTGTCTTAATGATTTGTATCAGGCCTTTAATGTAGTTCCAACTCTTGTGCTTATGTTGAGATTCTTTGTCAGTTGGTAACTTTGAAGGTTTTATGTTTAATTTATTAAGAGAGTATAAAAGCTTTGTCTGATTTTTAAAAATATATAGCCTGTCTCTAGGAATTGGAAGAATGGCAATTTATGAGCAGCAGCATCCAAGTAACATGCCAAATTGACTTTCCCCGTTGGTAATCAAATGTTATCCCTGGACTTAGCTGAAGCACTGCAACTCTTTCAGATCAGGTGAGTTTCAGGTTTACTGGTCTCTTGCAGAGTGGTTAGTGTACGAAGTAAGACAAGGAATCCATATTTTACAGGCTCATGTCTCCATCAGTGCAAAATTCAGTGCAGGCTCCACTGTCCTACCAAGTCTTCCTTTCTCTCACTGTTGTTTTCTGGGAATTTGAGTAGGTCCTGTCGCCTCACTTCCTACCAGTTTTCCTCCTGCGTGGATACCTCTCATGGGGTGAGCTTCTCCTTTTTCCTCCAAAACTTTCCTCTAACAACTCCCTGCCATTGCTTCTACCTTAACTTACTTTGATCAGAAAAGTCTCCTCTGCTCTCCACTTGGAGATTTCCTACTCATTCTCAGGACTCAGGACGTTAGACTTACCTGTGAGCATGACGGGAGGTGACTTGGTTGCTGGGGATCACATAGATCCTTAGATGTGGTACTTGTACATTTTAGTCCCATATAAACAGAAATGTGGCTTCTGGCTCACAGTTTATGCAGCTGATTTTGATACTACTGACATTTCTAACATATTATAGTAATAATTAGTTTTCTTCTCTGAGAAGTTGGAGGACACATCTCCTGATGCCATGAGGACTCATACTCCCTTCCTCTCCAGTGCAAAGCCTTCTCTTGCTTCCTGGAGAGCTTTCCAGCCCCTTCCGGGCTTATGTAACACAGTGCACATGCCTCTCTTGAAATACTACCTTGCTGTCTTGAAAGCTCTCCCTTTACGGGTCTTTTTTGCCTGCTATACTGCAAACTGTGTCAGAGTTTATTCCATGTCTTACTGACTTTTGTGTTTTTTAAGCCAGGATGATGCCTGATATACAATATGTGCTTGGTGAAAGTTCAGCATTGTGACTCCTCCCTCTATAGATACTATTTAATTTGTAGCATGCAACAATTAAGAAATGCAAATTTTACTTTATATCCAGCAGTTTTGTTAAACACACAACATATATTTATTATAGAAAAAGTAGGCTAGGCGTGGTGGCTCACACGTGGAATCTCAGCAATTTTGTGGGGCTGAGGCAGGTGGATCGTCGAGCCCAGGAGTTCAAGAACAGCCTGGACAACATGGCAAAATCCTGTTTCTACTAAAAATGTAAAAATTAGCCAGGCATGGTGGCACGTACCTATAGTCCCAGCTACTCAGGAGGCTGAGGTGGGAGAATCGCTTGAGCCCAGGAGGTGGAGATTCCAGTGAGCTGAGATCGTGCCATTGCACTCCAGCCTAGGCAACAGAGTGAGACCATGTCTCAAAAAAATAAAAAAGAAAAGAAAAAGTAGAACACGCTGTTAAGTCAAAATAGGAAAGTTTTCTGTAATTATATTTCCTAGAGATTACCGCTGTTACTATTTAGGCATATGGACATGGGTTGCTTAACAACGGGGATGCATTCTGAGAAATGTGTCCCGAGGGGACTTTATCATCCTGCAAACGTTACAGAGTGTACTTACACTAAGCTAGATGGGATAGCCTACTACACACCTAGGTTACATGGCATAGCTTATCTCTCCTAGGCTACAAACATGTACAGCATGTACTGAATACTGTAAGCAACTATAACTCAATGGTAACAATTTGTGTGTCTAAACATATCTAAACATAGAAAAGGTACAGTAAAAACAGCATAAAAGATAAAAAATGGTACACATATATAAGGCATTTGTGAATGGAGCTTGCAGGACTGGAAGTTTCTCTGGGTGGATCAGCGAGTGAGTGGTGAGTAAATGTGAATGTCTAGGACTTTACACTACTGTAGATGTGGTAAACACTATACACTCAAACTATACTACATTTATATAAAATTTTTATTTCTTCAGTTATAAGTTAACCCTAACTTACTGTAACTTTTAAACTTTATAAACCTTCTAATTCAAGAAAAATTTGACTCTTAATAACACTTAGCTTAAAACACAGACATTGCACAGCTGTACAAAAACATGTTTTTTCTTTATATTCCTATTTTATACACATTTTTCTAGTTTGTTTTTTTTTTTCATGTTTAAAACTTTTTTGTTAGAAACGAAGGCACAAACACACACATTAGCCAAGGCCTATACAGGGTCAGGATCATCAATATCACTGTCTTTCACTTCATCTTGTCCCACTGGACAGTTTTTTTTTTTAAGACAGAGTCTTGCTCTGTCACCCAGGCTGGAGTGCAGTGGTGCCATCTCGGCTCACTGCAGCCTCTGCCTCCTGGGTTCAAGTGATTCTTCTGCCTCAGCCTCCAGAGTAGCTGGGACTACAGGCATGTGCCACCACCCCTGGCTAATATTTGTATTTTTAGTAGAGACAGGGTTTCACCATGTTGGCCAGAATGGTCTCGAACTCCTGACCTCAGGCAATCCGCCTGCCTCAGCCTCCCAAAGTGCTGGGATTACAGGAGTGAGCCACCGCGTCCAGCCCCCACTGGACAGTTTTTGGGAGTAGTAACACTTATAGAGCTGTCATCTGTGATAACAATACCTTCTCCTGGAATATTTCTTGAAGGACCTGCTTTAGTCTGTTTCACAGTTAACTTTTTTTTTTTTTTAAATAAGTAGAAAGAGTGACTCTAAGATAACAATAAAAAGAATAGTACAGTAAATTCATAAACTAGGAACATAGTTTATTATCATTATCAAGTATTATTTACTGTTACATAATTGTACATGCTAGACTCTTATATAACTGGCAGTGCAGTAAATTTGTTTACACCTGCAAACTCATGAGGAATGTGTTGTGCTATGACATTATGACAGCTGTGACATCACTAGGTACTAAGACTTTTTTAGCTCCATTATAATCTTACAATCTTACAGGGCCGTTGTCAAATATGTGGTTCATCATTAACCAAAATGTTGTTATTCTTTCAGAATTTGAAGATGATGATGATGAACATTTATTGAATCCTTACTGTGTGCCAGGCATTGTGCTAAACACTTTAAATGGATTTTCTCACTTTATCTACATGTCAACACCATGTTATAAGTCAGCTATTGTTTTCTCCATTTCATAATGGAAGACACTGAGGCTTAGGGAGGTTAGATAACTTGCTTGAGATCACATGACTGGCAATTAGCATAGCCTGGATTTGAGCCCATGAAGTCTGAGCCCAGAGCTCCCGAGTCAGAACAACATGTTGATCAAGTCATCCCTAGAGCCAAACTAACTGTGTTTAAATTCAGTTACAAGTTGAGTGACTTTAAGCAAAATAATTAATATCGTTGTGCCTCAATTCCCATTCCTCACATACATTACAGTGTATCCTCATTACAATGTATCCTTATTACAATTTGGTACAGATCTTGTACTGGCTCACTGCAACCTCTGCCTCCTGGGTTCAAGCGATTCTTGATTCGGTACACAGCTTGTACTGAATTGTAATGAAGATAAAATGAAATAATCAATGCGAAATACTTAGAACAATTCCTACCTGTAGTGAATCCTCAATAATAGTTAATTCTTATATTTCTGTTACATTGTAAATAAAAATTATACTCTAACCCTCTTTGTAACCTGTGTTCTTACTGCACTGTGAGCATCGTTTTTGTTAATATACTTGTAAATTCCTTTTACTTCTAGTAAGTTTTGAAGCTTTAAATTTTTCTGCACAGTAATACATAACCTTCTAGTTATTGCTCGACACCAAAATATAGTGTATACACTGATGTAAAAACACGTTGTATCTAAGAACACCCATTTGGTAAAAAAATAAATAAAAAATAAAATAATAAAATACAAATGCTGCAGTGAAAGCAAAGATGCATGGATATGTTTAAAATAATAACTTTAAAAAGTCTCCTTCATGAAATTGTTTTCAAAGAGTGTTTTACCATGTGGGTAATTTTTAATAAAAATTGCTCAAATTAACTCCAAGCACAATGACATGCATAATGTTTTGATTACACATATGAAATTCATTTAGTCAAAAGAGACTTTGAGTAGAAAAAATGCAACTTTGTGAGGAAAAGAATCCATTACTATAATGATAGAGTAGTTCCGCAAGATTTAATCACATGCACATTTAGAAGAAAGCATTTCATATGCCCTGTAACCGCAACATCTGGTGACTTTCTGATTATTCCAAACAGCTTCACTCTGCTTTCAAAATTCCATTTTGTGTTATACAAATCTGTAAAGTTGTCTGTGGAGACTTAGGGAACTTGGAAAACTTTCAACTTAACTTGAAAAATGTGCTACTATTCCTGATTTCTTGAGCTAGGGTAGAACATAGTAATGAATGGAAAGCCAAGATGAATGAGGCTAGAGGAGCCACTGCACGCATTGTTATGATACAGGAAACACCTCAGAGAGTTTCTTTGAGGAGGTGATGAGACTGGCCGACAGAACTTATAGACTAGAAGGAAGATTCATTGACGAGCTTAAAGAACAGATGTAGCAAGGGATTGCTCCGTAGAGAGAGGAGATCTAGAGTCCAGCCAGGGATAGACTTTTTCCGTCGAGAATGCTGCTCACAGTGTTCTGTTTATAGATAGATTTTATTTTGTTTTTTGGCATTTAACTGAAATGTAAACCATGTAGTCCAATCAGTTTTCTCAGAGAATATTAAAGTGCCTTCTGACTTAAGGATCAATTTGTTTTTCATTTTGATTTTGTTCAGTGTGAAAAGCAACAGTCCCTGGCTCTCTGCAGGGTGGCCTGGGTGGTAACTTTTCCCGATAGCTACTGGTATTACCCCAGTTCATGCCAAGAGTTTGAAAACTTGATAAGAGACATTGAAAATCTGTGAACAATGGTTAAACAGTTAACTAGGCATTGAAAAAGGAAAGAACTGTTAAAGCCAACTAAATATGGCCTGAGAAGGACTCCATACTTCTATGTGTAAGTCCTTGTGGGCAAACAGTAACCTAGCTTAATAGGCAGACAAGATTGAAAACCTAACTTAGTAGTATGCAACCGTAACAATAGCTGAGTGCTGGCCAATCCCAGTGGCCATACCTCAGCCACTCATACGCTGCTAAATGTTCAGACTGTACAAATAAGGCAAACCCCAACTGTAACCAATCCCACTGTTCCGGTACCTCACTTCTGATTTTGATTCCTGTATGTCAGTTTACTTTTTTGTCTATAAATTTGTTCTGACCCCGAGGCACCCCTGGAGTCTCTCTTAATCTTCTGTGATTCTGGGGGCTGCCTGATTCACCAATCGTTTTTTTTTTTTTTTTGCTCAATTAAACTCCATGAAATTTAACTTGTCTGAAGTTTTCTTCTAACAGAACCCATTGATAGTTTGGCCTAAAGTCCACTTATGACCTAAATGAATAGCAGAGTGTGATGCAAAAATAGTCGTATAAAGCTTTCCTGTCCTTCAGCTGTTCCACTTTTTATCTTTACCTTTCAGTTTCTCTCCTGTCCTTTCCTTCTGATTCTTTCTCATCTCCCCTTCCCCACCTTTAAATGTGTTTCCTTCATATTCCCTTTACTTCCTCCTCACTGCTACCCAACTTTGCTTTGCTTATTATTTTCTTTTTTTTCTCCCCCATCTCTACCTCACCAATTTTTTTTTTTTTTTTTAACTGCCCTTGGAGCTGAAATACTATTTTGATGGTATTTGTGAAATGGAACTTTGTTGTTTGTAATTTAAAAAATAGTTTGAAGAGACTTTATTTTTCAGAGGAAGAAACTGTTTCACTTTTTCTGATCTCAGTTCCATTATCTAATATAAAGCACTTGAATAGAGTCTGACACAGAAAAAGCACCACATTAAATCTTAGCTATGAGAATTCCTTTAATTAAAATTTCCTCTTTGAGTAACTCAACCCTGAAAGAAAACAGTTTATGTTTCCCTAACCACCAAAGACAGGCAATTACTGTTGCTCTTATAGGCCTTTCTTTTCTTTCTTTTTTTCTTTTTCTTTTCTTTTTTTGAGATGGATCTCTCTCTGTTGCCCAGGCTGGAGTACAGTGGCATGATCTCAGTTCACTGCAACCTCCGCCTCCTGGGTTCAAGTGATTCTCCTGCCTCAGCCTCCCAAATAGCTGGGATTACAAGTGTGCACTACCGCACCCAGCTAATTTTTGTATTTTTTAGGAGAGAAGGGGTTTCTCCATGTTGGTCGAGTTGGTCTCGATCCGCTGACCTCGTGATCCACCCACCTCAGCCTCCCAAAGTGCTGGAATTACAGGCATGAGCCATTGTATCCATCATCTTATAGTCACTTTCAAGGATGGAGCTTCCATTCCGTCCCCTAGCTTTCTGTTTCAGGGGATCATGACCAACTTGTCTAACCAATTCTTCCCATGTAACTTAAGCTCATGTTCTTTTGTTTGAGCCTTAGCAGAGAGGACAAGTGGACAATGATTTCCTTGTAACACTTTAAATTCTAGAAAATGGCTGTCAGAAGTGTTTGAACCAAAATGAGTCCATCTCAAATAGGAGCTGAGTAAAATAAGGCTGAGGTCTACTGGGCTGTATTCCCTGAGTTTAGGCATTCTACATCACAGGATGAGATAGGAGGTCAGCACGAGACACAGGTCATAAAAACCTTGCTGATAAAACAGGTTGCAATAAAGAAGCTGGCTAAAACCCACCAAAACCAAGATGGCAATGAGACTGACCACTGGTCGTCTTCACTGCTGACTCCCATCAGTGCCATGACAGTTTACAAATGCCATGGCAATGTCAGGAAGTTTACCCTATGTGGTCTACAAAGGGAAGGCCTGAATAATCCACCCCTTGTTTAGCATATCATCAGCATATCATCCACCCCTTGTTTAACCATAAAAGTGAGCAAGTGGAGTAACCATTCTTTTATTCCTTTACTTGCTTAATAAACTTGGGTTCGCTTTATGGATTCACCCCGAATTAATTCTTTTGTGATATCCATGAACCCTCTCTTGGGTTCTGGATTGTGACCCCTTTCCAGTAACAAGGCTACCTTCTTTTATAGCATTATAGTCAGACAGAGCATGGGCTCTGGAGCCTGACACTGGGGTCTCTGGGTAAGACATTTACACCTATCAGTATCCATCTCCTCATCTATTAGGAAACACTCAGAGGACTACTGTGATCGTTAAATGGAAGCAAGCAGACAGAGCTCTTAGCATAATGCCCACACAAGGTAAGATCTGATCAATGGCAGCATAAAGCCCTGGTGCCCCCACTGTAGGGGATTTTTCTCACGGAAATGCTACTGATTAAATATGAAGGAGAAAGATTTTCCTTCTCACCTCTACATGGCTCATGAATAATGGGTATGGTTGGGGAACGTCAAAATCAGAGAGATCAAAGAGCATTAGATATTAAGATAGAGAAAGAACAGAGACAGAGAACATAACACCTCTTTGATAGCTGAATGACTAAACTTGGGAGCTTCCCAGTATAGAGCTAGGAGAAATAGTGGGTCTATCATTTGTTGAATTAACTATTTTCTAAAGGTTTTGTAAGAAGGCCTGACTCTGGGATTGCCCCTGCCCCCCCACCATGGGTATTGTACAAGTAACTGGTTGGTGGTGAAGCCAAGCAGATGCTGTAAACTGTCTCTTGTCAAGCGTAAGGTTACACAAGACAGTATCGTGTGTGTGTGTGTTTGTCATAAGCTAATGGAATGAAACCCTTCTCTGAACAAAAATTGAAATGCCCCACATCTTTAAGAAGCTCAGTTACATTTTCTTAATAATTCTTTAGGTTAATTTCTCCAAATTAACTTAAAAATGCTGAGGCCAAAACAAATCCCATCAGGAAATAGTTTTTAAGAAAATTTGTATTAGCTACACTCTGAAGATTTCAATAGTTCTTAGTCGTTGATGAGCGTTCACCCCAGTGCTGTGAGCTGGGTTGTCAGCTGTGAGCTGGGTCACCAGCAATTTAATAGTAACATCAGGGTAAAGTAGTCAAGCTTGCAAATGGTTTACTTTCTAACCAAATAGGTGAGGATGTATTCTAAACTTTCTCTATAATGGTATCACTTTTACTCGCTGTCATTATGACTTCCTGGGTGAAGAAAAGAAAGGTGGCCTTATTGCTGGCAGGTGAGAATTTTACTTGACCCAAGAAGTGAATATCAGTGGTCATGGCTGTTGGGAACTGTTTCTATAAAGTTAAACCTGGAAGAAAATGGGATGTATTGGGCCAGTGTTGATTCTAAGGTAGAGCCAGAATTACCTATTCCCTGAGGCAGAGGGAGATTAGTAAAATAAAAGACCCTTGTACTTCCAAATCCCCTGTTATTAAATAATTGCAGTTTTTAAAGCATACTTTTTAAGACCCTAATTTGAATTGAAGCATAGACAAACCAGAAGGTCCTGCATGCTTGCCTTCTCTTTCTGAGAAGTGAATGTCTTCTGCTGGCTTCTTGTTCAATTTAGAAGGAAGGTGGTAGAGGCAGAGAGAGGTGTGCAGGTGTTGGTACCTTCCTCAGCACCCTTTATCAGGCAGTCTGGAGAGGAATGAGGCAGGTGACTAGCAGCTATTAAGAATCTCTGGTAAGTTAGACACTGCCAGAAGGTTTCAATGCATTAGCGCATTGCATCCCTACCACAATCTGAGGTGGGTATTAATATAGTTTGGCTGTGTCCCCACCCAAATCTCATCTTGAATTGTAGCTCCCACAATTCCCCCATGTCATGGGAGGGACCCAGTGGGAGATAATGGAATCATGGGGGTGAGTCTTTCCTGTACTGTTCTCATGAGAGTGAATAAGTTTCAGGAGATCCGATGGTTTTGTAAGGGGGAGTTTCCCTGCATGAATTCTGACTTGTCTACTGCCATGTAAGACATGCCTTTTGCCTTTTGCCGTGATTGTGAGGCCTTCCCAGCCACATGGAACTGTAAGCCCATTAAACCTCTTTTTCTTTATAAATTACCCAGTCTCAGGTATATCTTTATTAGTAGCATGAAAACAGACTAATACAGGTATCCTCCAGGAAACTGAGGCTCAGAGAAAATTATTGTTGATAAATAAATGTTGATTAAGTACCTAATATATACTTGGCATTTATGAGTACAGATGTAGTCTATGTCCTTATGGGGCTTACATGCAAGAGAGAGTGCATTGTTTGCTCAAGGTCATAGAATAGGTCTAGGCTTTAAAATCCATTGATTTAAAAATCTGTGTACTTTCTATTATATCCCCAGAAGACACCAACAATGATGGAACTAAGACAGAAGCTGGGTAAGGGTTGGTCAGCAAACTTGAGTCTTATAGGGAGCTCTGAACTTCTCTGCCTTAGTTCAGCAGAAGTTTCCAAATGACCCTCAGGCTGCTTTGTTCATAGATTACTCCTGACCATGAAGCTGTTGTAAGCTCTAGGGAAACGTGGCTCTGTTTCTGGACTGAACGCTGCAGGTAGCTTCATGGTGATCAACCCAGATGCCTGACCTTGTCCTCATTTTGTTTTTATTTTTTAACTTCCTGTGACCCAGACCAGAGATCTTGGAAACCACATACTCCTTAGGCCCTTAGGTGACTCCACAGCCACCTCTCACTGTCACATAGCAGAGAGCACATAGCATAGATGAGGAAGAAAAAAAAAAAAGAGCAAATGGTTAACAAAAATGTGTAATTATTTTGGATCCAAAATTCTGATTCAAGAGATGAGTGTGTGTGTGTGTGTGTGTGTGTGTGTGAAGAAGGCAAAATATCTTCCTTTGGGCAAATGGTCAGTTTGCCTTGGCATTCATATATCATAACACAGCTCAGAGCAATGAAGAATACTTGCAAGTCACTTGTGTGACTTGTGGAAGCCCTTTGGTATGGCTGAGCAAACGTGCTGTAGTACAGTAGGCCACGTGGATCTCTGTTTACATCTTGCTGATTCTTCCCAGCAGCTCTGTGGTGTTGGTAGGATAACTGCTTCACTGAGTCTATTTTCTTATGTGAAAAAAATAATAATTCCTACCTTATGGATTGTGAATATTAAGTGAGATACCATAGGTGAAATTGCCTTGTACAGTATCTAGTCGTACCTAGTAGACGCTCAGTAAATGTTAATTCTTTTTCTCTTACCAAACACTTACTTCAGTGTTTTCTCAGAAATGACTATGGATACAGTTCCTCAATGAGGGACAACTAAGGAAACAGAACTTTTTCCTGGCTAACACGGTGAAACCCCGTCTCTACTAAAAATACAAAAAATCAGGCAGGCGTGGTGACACGCTCCTGTAGTCCCAGCTACTCGGGAGGCTGAGGCAGGAGAATCATTTGAACCTGGGAGGCGGAGCTTGCAGTGAGCAGAGATCGCGCGACTACACTCCAGCCTGGGAGACAGAGCAAGAAAAGAAAAAAAGGAAAACTGAATTTTTGGGATCTGTATATGGAGTATGGTAAGATGTTTTGAGTGTTGTTGAGACAATAAACAGAGATGAAAGTTAGACACCAAGGGGGAGGAGATGAATACTGTGGGCAGTGAGGCATAAAGGAAGCCAAGAGAAGCAGGAACAGCCCACTTACTTCCTGGGTGCTCATAGAAGAGATTACGGAGATGATGACATTTTATTTCTCAGAGAATCTGAAATGGTATAGAATTCCTGAGTGGGGGCATTCTTCTGGGAGCCACAGACCTCAAAGGTGTGATGAGCTAGGCTATGGGAAGGATCTGAGCCCACATACTAGAATTTCCATCTCCCATGGTTTCAGGAAGGGGAGGAGGGTTAGGCAAGAGAATGAGATAATAAAAAATAATGGGAGGGACATTGTCACATAGGTATCTGACACTCCTACACATTTTGCTGAGTATGCCAAGAATGCAAGGCCAACGATGCTTTGCACCCAGGCCATTTCCCAAGGTTGTGTTTGCAGTGGGCAACCTTGAGGGATGAAGCAATGTCTTTCTCTGGGACAAAGAGTCACCTTGCTTATTGCTTGCTATGAAATGTTGAGCCCCTCAAGCTCAGTGTTCCTCTCCTATAGAGCAGTCTACTCTGTGCAGGACATGTGAGAATTGGAGGGCAAGTGGAATTGACACAAACTATTGATGTTTTGGCTGTTTGCTGTACCATGAGCAACAAAGTCTTTTGTCTCTAAACTAGAGGTCCTATGTCTCCTGCCAGCATCCATGAAACAACATTGAGCTACCTTATTAACTTGTAGGTAGGTTAAAATCAAATCCCAAACTGGATGGGAAATGAATCAAAAGATTTGCAGAACTGCTTTGAAAAAGCTTCAGTTTTCACCAAAGCATTTTGTTTTCCTCTCTCCTTCATGAAGTTGCTCACTCATCCTAAAAAATCATCAATAATCTCTGAGGTTCTTGGCAATGCTGCAGAATTCTTGGACTCCTTAACTTTGACCTCCGTAGTCAATGAACTTCCTGGATTCTTCCTTAGGCACAGGAAATATACTGGAGAGCACCGAGGCAGTGCATCTGATACCAGAGGACTGGGGTCTTCAAGAGGTCATCCAGCCATTCTTGTTTTTGGGCTATACTTAACACCTTATTTTCCTCATTCATAAGTGGAATTATCCTGTGTTCTTCTTCTTTTATCTTCTTCTTCTTCTTCTCTCTTCTTCTTCTTCTTCTTCTCTCTCTCTTTTTTTTTTTTAACCTTTTTAAATTCTTTTTTTTTTTTTTTTTTAATTATTATTATACATAAGTTCCTGAGGTACATGTGCATAGCGTTGGTTTGTTACATATGTATGCTTGTGCCATGTTGCTGTGCTGCATCAATGGTGGTTTACATAGGGGCAGTACGATACTCACTTTTCACACTACTTTATAATAGGCCCCAGTGTGTGATGTCCCCTTCCCGAGTCCAAGTGATCTCATTGTTGGTTCCCACCTGCCTGAGTGAGGGCTTATCTGCGGTGTTTGGTTTTTCTGTTCTTGTGATAGTTTGCTAAGAATGATGGTTTCAGCTGCATCCATGTCCTACAAAGGGACACAAACTCATCCTTTTTATGGCTGCATGGTATTCCATGGTGTATATGGTGCCACATTTTTCTTAATCAGTCTGTGCTGATCGTGGACATTTGGGTTCGAAGTCTTTGCTATTGTGAATAGTGCGCGGCATACGATGTTCCATGTCTTTATAGCAGCATGATTTATAATCCTTCGTTATATCCCCACAGTAGTAATGGGATGGCTGGGTCATATGGTACATCAGTTCTAGATCTAACCCGAGGAATCGCTGTACTGTTTTCCCTTAATGGTTGAACTAGTTTACAATCCACCAACGGTAAGAGTGTTTCCTCTTCTCCCACATCCTCTCCAGCACCTGTTGTTTCTGACTTTTTAATGATTGCCATTCTAACTTCTGGTGTGAGATGGTATCTCATTGTGGTTTGATTTGCATTTCTCTGATGGCCAGTGATGATGAGCATTTTCATGTAGTCTGGTGGCTGTATGAATGTCTTCTTTTGAGAAATGTCTGTTCATATCAACACTTGCCCACTTTTTGATGGGGTTGTTTGTTTTTTTCTTGTAAATTTGTTTGAGTTCCTTTGTAGGTTCTGGATATTAGCCCTTTGTCAGATGAGTAGATTGCAACAATTTTCTCCCATTCTGTAGGTTGCCTGTTCACTCTGATGGTGAACTGCTTTTGCTGTTAGAAGCTTTTTAGTTTAATTAAGATCCCATTTGTCGAATTTTGGCTTTTTGCTGCTGTTGCTTTTGGTGTTTTAGACAGAGTCTTTGCCCATGCCTATGTCCTGAATGGTACTACCTAGGGGTTTTTCCTCTAGGGTTTTAGCAGGTATTAGGTCTAACATTTAAGTCTCTAATCCATCTTGAATTAATTTTCATATATAAGGGGTAAGGGAAAAGGATTAGTTTCAGCTTTCTACTTATGGCTAGCCAATTTCCCAGCTTTCCATTTGTCATGGGAATCCTTTCCCCATTTCTTGTTCCTCTCAGGTTTGTCAAAGATCAGATGGCTGTAGATGTGAGTATTATTTCACAGGGACTCTGTTCTGCTCCAATTGGTCTATATCTCTGTTTTGGTACCAGTACCATGCTGTTTTTGGTTACTGTAGCCTTGTAGTATAGTTTGAAGTCAGGTAGTGTGATACCTCCAGCATTCTTTTGAAGCTTAGTTGTCTTGGAGATGCGGGCTCTTTTTTTGGTTCCATATGAACTTTAAAGCAGTTTTTTCAAATCATGAAGAAACTCATTGGTAGCTTGATGGGGATGGCATTGAATCTATAAATAACCTTAGGCAGTATGGCCATTTCGATATTGATTCTTCCTATCCATGAGCATGGTATGTTCTTCCATTTGTTTGTGTCCTCTTTTTTATTTCCACTGGTAGCAGTGGTTTGTAGTTCTCTCCTTGAAGGGTCCTTTACATCCCTTGTAAGTTGGATTACTAGGTATTTTATTCTCTTTGAAGCAATTGTGAATGGGGGAAGTTCATTCATGATTTGGCTCTATTTGTCTGTTACTGATGTATAAGAATGCTTTGATTTTGCACATTAATTTTTCTATCCTGAGACTTTGCTGAAGTTGCTTATCAGCTTAAGGAGATTTTGGGCTGAGATGATGGGGTTTTTCTAAATATACAATCATGTCATCTGCAAACAGGGACAATTTGATTTCTTCTTTTCTAACTGAATACCCTTGATTTCTTTCCTCTTGCCTGGTTGCCTAGCCAGGGCACAGCCTTATCATTGAATAGGAGTGGTGAGAGGAGCATCCTGTATGCCAGTTTTCAAAGGGAATTTTTCCAGTTTTTGCATTTCAGTATGATATTGGCTGTGGGTTTTGTCATAAATGACTCTTAATATTTTGAGGTACGTTCCATCAATACCGAATTTATTAGTGTTTTTATACGAAGGGCTGTTGAATTTTAATCAAAAGCCTTTTCTGCATCTATTAGAGGATAATCATGTGGTTCTTGTCTTTTGTTCTGTTTATATGCTGGATTATGTTTGATGATTTCGTATGTTGAACCAACCTTGCATCCAAGGGATGAAACCCCTTGATCATAGTGGATAAGCTTTTTGATGTGCTGCCAGATCGGTTTTGCCAGTATTTTATTGAGGATTTTTGCATCGATGTTCATCAGAGATATTGGTCTAAATTACTCTTTTTATTGATGTCTCTGCCAGGCTTTGGTATCAGGATGATGTTGGCCTCATAAAATGAGTTAGGGAGATTCCCTCTTTTCTACTGATTGGAACCCGGGTTTCAGAAGGAATGGTACTGGCTCCTCCTTGTGCCTCTGGTAGAGGTCAGCTGTGAATCCATCTGGTCCTGGACTTTTTTTTGGTTGGTAGGCTATTAGTGTGCCTCAATTTCAGAGCCTGCTATTATTGAGGTCTATTCAGGGATTCAACTGCTTCCTGGTTTAGTCTTGGGAGAGGGTAAGTGTCAGGAAATTATCTATTTCTTCTAGATTTTCTAGTTTATTTAAGTAGAGGTGTTTATAGTATTCTCTGATTGTAGTTTGTATATCTATTGGGGTCGGTGAGTATCCCTTTTATCATTTTATTGCATCTACTTGATTCTTCTCTCTTTCTCCTTCATTAGTCTTGCTAGTGGTCTGTCAATTTTGTTTGATCTTTTCAAAACCAACTCACTGGATTCATTGATTTTTTGGAGGGTTTTGTGTCTCTATCTCCTTCAGTTCTCTGCTCTGATCTTAGTTATTTCTTGCCTTCTGCTAGCTTTGGAATATGTTTGCTCTTGCTTCTCAGTTCTTTTAATTGTGATGTTAGGGTTTCAATCTTAGATCTTTCCTGCTTTTCTCTTGTGGGCATTTAGTGCTATAAATTTCCCTCTACACACTGCTTTAAATGTGTCCCAGAATTCTGGTATGTTGTATCTTTTTTTTCTCATTGGTTTCAAAGAACATCTTTATTTCTACTTCGTTTGTTATGTACCCAGTAGTCATTCGGGAGCAGGTTGTTCAGTTTCCATGTAGTTGAGCGGTTTGATTGAGTTTCTTAGTCCTGGGTTCTAGTTTGGATTGCACTGTGGTCTGAGAGACGGTTGTTATAATTTGTTCTTTTACATTTTGCTGAGGAGTGCTTTACTTCCAATTATGTGGTCAATTTTGGAATAAGTACGATGTGGTGCTGAAAGAATGTATATTCTGTTGATTTGGGGGTGGAGAGAGTTCTATAGATGTCTAGTAGGTGCTGCAGAGATGAGTTCAATTCCTGGATATCCTTGTGCTTTCTGTCTCGTTGATCTGTCTAATGTTGACAGTGGAGTGTTGAAGTCTCCCATTATTATTTGTATGGGGAGTCTAAGTCTCTTTGTAAAGTCTCCTAAGGACTTGCTTTATGAATCTAAGATTGCTCCTGTATTGGAGTCTTGATATATATTTAGAGATAGTTAGTTCTTCCTGTTGGTCAGTCCCTTTACCATTATGTAATGGCCTTCTTGTCTCTTTTGATCTTTGATGGTTTAAAGTCCTATTTTATCCCAGAGACTAGATGGCCACATCCCTACTTTTTGTTCTCCATTTGCTTAGTAAATCTTCCTCCATCCCTTTATTTTGAACTATATGTCTCTGTGTATGAGATGGGTCTCACAGATACAACAGACTGATGGGTCTTATTCTTTATCAGTTGCCAGTCTATGTCTTTTAATTGGTGTTTGATACAAATTCGTTAAAGGTTAATATATTGTTATGTGTGAACTTGATCCTGCCATTATGATATTAACTGAATTTATTTTGCTCATTAGTTGATGCAGTTTCTTCCTAGCTCGATGGTCTTTACATTTTGGCATGTTTTGCAATGGCTGTGGTGGTTGTTCCTTTCCATGTTGAGTGCTTCCTTCAGGGGTCTCTTGTAAAGGCAGCAGGCCTAGTGTTGACAAAATCTCTAAGCATTTGCTTATCTGTAAAGGATTTTATTTCTCCTTCACTTATGAAACTTAGTTTGGCTGGATATGAAATTCTGGGTTTAAATTCTTTTCTTTAAGAATGTTGAATATTGGCCCCACTCTCACTTGGCTTGGAGAGTTTCTGCCGAGAGATCTGCTGCAATGCAGTCTGATGGGCTTCCTTTGTGGAGTAACCCGACCATTCTCTGGCTGCCGCAAGATTTTTTCCTTCGTTTCAACTTTGGGTGAATCTGAAAAATTATGTGTCTTAGGTTGCTCTTCTCGAGGGTATCTTTGTGGCGTTCTTTATATTTCCTGGATTTGAATGTTGGCCTGCCCTACTCGGTTTTAGGAGGATTCTCCTGGATGATATCCTGCAGAGTGTTTTCCAGCTTGGTTATTTCCCCTCACTTTCAGGCACTGATCAGCGGGCAATAGATTTGGTCTTTTACATAATCCATACTTCTGCAGACTTTGTTCATTTCTTTTTCTTCTTTTTCTTTTGGTTTCTCTTCACCGCTTCATTTCATTCATTTGATCCTCAATGCGGCTGATACTCTTTCTTCTTCCAGTTGATTGAGTCGGTTACTTCAGCTTGTGCATTTGTCCCGCGTTATTTCTGCGTGTCGTGGTTTTCATCTCTTTCATTTTGTTTATG
This sequence comes from Papio anubis, assembly GCF_008728515.1. NCBI lineage: Eukaryota > Metazoa > Chordata > Mammalia > Primates > Cercopithecidae > Papio > Papio anubis. The sequence continues at coordinate 6,604 of NW_022159667.1, read as the reverse complement.
ACCTTCTCTGCATTAATTACTCCTAACGCCATCAATTCTTCCACTTTTTCCAAGATTTTGGTTTGCTTTTGCGCTGGGTATGTAATTCCTCCTTTAGCTCTGAAGTTTGATGGACTGAAGCCTTCTTCTCTCTGTCTCGTCAAAGTGGGGCACCTCTGTCAAAGCTGAAATCCGTTGCTGGTAGATGAGCTGTGCTCCTTTGCAGGGGAGATATAGCTCCTTATTTTTGAATTTCCAGCTTTTTCTGCCTGCTTTTTCCCCCACATCTTTGTGGTTTTATCTGCCTCTGGTCTTTGATGATGGTGATGTACTGATGGGGTTTTGGTGTGGAAGTGTCCTTCCTGTTTGATAGTTCCTTCTAACAGTCAGGACCACTCAGCTGTAGATTCTGTTAGATTGCTTGGGGTCCCTCAGACCCTGTTTGCCTAGACTGTCCCAGCAGCAGGGGCTGCAGAAGATAGGAATATTGCTGAACAGCGGGGTGTACCTGTCTGATTCTTTGCTTGGAGGCTTCCTCTCAGGGTGTACTCCACCCTGTGAGGTGTGGGGTGTCAGACTGCCCCTAGTCAGGGATGTCTCCCAGTTACTTAGGCTACTCGGGGTCAAGGACCCCTTGACAGAGCAGTCTGTGCTTCTCAGATCTCAACCTCCCGTGTTGTGATCCACTTCTCTCTTCCAAAGCTGTCCAGACAGAGTGGATTTAGTCTGCAGAGGTTTCTGCTGCTTTTGTTGATATCTGTGCCTGGCCTCCCCAGAGGTGGAGTCACAGGGGAGACAGGCAGGAACAGCCGAGCTGCTGGCGAGCTCCGCAGTTGGAGCTTCTCGGCGGCTTTGTTTTATCTACTTGACACCTCTCAGCAATGGCTGAAGCCCCTCCTGGCTTACTCCCTGCTGCCCTTGCTCTGATATCTGAACTGCTGTGCTAGCAATGAGGGGAGGCTGCAATGGGACCCTCCCTGACCAGGTGTGGAGGATATTATCTCCAGTGTGCCATGTTTGCCAAAGCGCAGTATTGGGGTGGGAGTTACCCGATTTTCCAGGTGTTGTGTGTCTCAAGTTCCTGGCTAGGAAAAGGGATTCCCTTTCCCCTTGCGGCTTCCCAGATGGTGATGCCTCAGCCTGCTTCAGCTTCTCGCTGGTGGGCTGCAGCAGCGGCCAGCACCGATCATCCCTACCGGCCTCCCAGTGAGATGAACCCCAGTACCTCAGTTGAAATGCGAATCACGGTCTTGTAATGCTTCGTGCTGGGAGTTGGAACTGGAGCTGTTCTGACCGACCCATCTTGCTCTGCACCCCCCCCTTTTTTTTTTTTTTTTTGAGCAGTCTCGTTCCTCACCCAGGCTGAGGTGTGCAGTGGTGTAATCTTGGCTTACTGAAACCTCCACCTCCTGGGTTCAAGCAGTTCTCATGCCTCAGCTGCCTCAGTAGCTGGGATTACAGTTGTTCGTCCGCACCTGGCCTAATTTTGAATTTTTAGTAGAGACAAGTTTCGCCCACCACACCACCAGGCCAATTTTGTGCTCTTGATGGGTTTGTCGACGCGTGGAGTGGGCTCACGTAGTGGTCGCCATCGGCTCAAGTTGCTGGGATTGGGCGTGAGCCGTGGGCCACCGGGCTGCACGCCCCGATGGTCGGTTTCCGGCATCTCCAGGCTGCGTTTTAGCCATTCCTTCAGAAGCCCACTGCTGGCATTTGGCTTTCCTTTTTCAGGACATTTCTGTGCTTTATAATTTAATAGATTGAAAAAGAGAATGAAATGGTTTATGATTTAAAAATGTTTCCTTTTATTTGACCCTCATTGGATGTTAGAAAACTGGTGTACCCGAGAGAAAAACATTATCTTAAAGTTCTATCATTGTCTTTTCTCGAGGCTAAATGATTTTCTAATTTTCTTTAATCTTTCACCAACCTCATTTTTAGAAACTTTCTCAATTTCCTCAGGGAAAATGGGGGAAAAGTTTTACTCTATACCCTTGAAATCTTCTTTCCACCCTGCTAACTCTTTCATACATTTTTTTTTTCTGCCAGAGACTTCTATGAATACCAACTCCTAGGCATTGTATTGAGGGGAGTCCCTCAGTTGGGTAGATTGAAAAGATTAAATTCTGAGACCACTTCCAAACATAAGGTTTGTGAGTTTGTGTTATTTGAGGATCATGTATGTCCAGTTTATGAATACCTGTGCAGAGTATCATGACCCTTCTTCCAGTCCACTCAAGATTGCTGTAAGTGGCATGGAGAGCTTGCCATATATTGTGCAACAGAGCATGTACTTCCAAGACACACTTGTGTGAGAGACACCAACATTGCCATAAGTTTCCCTTGTAGACATGGCTTATCTTGCCCTTCAATTCTTAGCAAACTCATTACTATTGATACTAATTGTTTTCATGCAGTTAAGAAAAACCAGTATTTGTTTTAAAGATCAAAAAGGAGTGCATACATGTAGCCGCCCATGTACTGACTTTCCACCATGGTCTGAAAGAGAAATACTGAAACAATAGTCTTTCTTCTCCTTTTCACTTGAATTTTTCAAGCTGTGTGGCAAAAGCAGGTCATGGTTTTCCTTCTTGACTTCTTCAGCTCTTCACTTATCAGTCAAATGTGTGTTTGTTTGGGACTAAGCTTGTGTAAGCAACTGAGATGCAATTATCTGATTGAGTATAATAACAGCATTGTAGCTGTTTGCCATAAATTAAGAAAAAATTTTTTTCCTTAATTCCTTAGTGACACTTCTCTGATACAGGATTTCCTGGGTTGGGGTGGAGTCAATGGGAGTAGGAGAAACTGCAAATGTAGCCTTTGCGAAGAGTCTAAGAGAAGATCATTAAAACAGCTTAGTTTGGTACTGCATAGTAAAGTGTCTTCCTATGAATTTTATTTTTGCTTTTAAAAGCATCTACTTGGCAGATACTATAATCAACAATTTACAGTGTTGTAGCTGTCATTCCACTGAAGCTTTTAAAACATTATATTCTAGCTGTGAATCATATTTAGGCAAAATTTAATGGCTTAAATGGAGAGCAGAAAATGTTGTAGAATAACTTTTATTGATATAAAAATGTATTTACAAGTGGTGATTTTCATTTTCTTCCTTTTGCTCATATGCATCTTCTAATTTTGCCATTGTTAATGCCTATAAAACTCATTTGGAACCTGCTGCTTAAAGTGATGGGTTTTAATTGCCCAGAGGGCCAACAAAACCAAATAGGGCCTACTGTGGTCATGCCATATTAAAAAAAAACTCCCTATCATTGAAGTTAATACTAGAATATATTTTTCAAAACCCCACAATTTAGAATATTGAGGAATAATAAATACCTTGTCCTTTTTTTATTGTATAAACATACATGTGCTTTGAAGACTCATCTTTAGTGTTTTTTTAATGTGGCCTTTGAATCAGCTTCTAGAACTTCTCTTTTAGGGTACTGGAGCACCTAAGGGTCAGTGGAGCCTGTTTGACTATCACAGTATTAGAAACTTTTAATAGCCTATGATATCCAATAATCCATGGAAATAGAATGTCTCTTGGTCCAAGCCTGACTCAGAAAAACTTTCATCAAATTTGAAAGATTTGTATCCCTTTGATTTTATTGATAATTCAATTCAATTTTAAAGACTGCATACTTACAACTGTATTTCTCAACACCCTCTCTTCAATTTTATTGATGGTAATGTCTATTGAAGGTGATGTTTAGAGCTAAAACAATTTTAAGTTTGCATTTGACATAAACTGAACATCCCTGCTCCTTATCCTTAATATGTCTAGGTTGAATTTGATCTCCGAAACTTGGTCTTTTTTTTTTAATCTCTATAATATTCCCACTCCCTGAGTTCCCAGCTTGGCATTCTGGTTGTTCTCTGAGGTTTCTTTCTTTCTCACCCCTGCTTCCCCAGCTGATTGTTGAACTCTGTCGAGTCTACCTCTTAAATGGCTGTCTCTTTACTGTCTCTCCCCTTATTCCCTGCTCTCCCCTGGTCCAGATTCTCATCATTTCTCACTTTGAGTAGCTCAAGTGCCTTCTACAAGTCCTCCTTGCCTATTGTCCTCTAATCTATCTCCCCAGGTAGGCACCCTCTCTTAAACTAAAATGTGGTTATGTCACTCTGTTTAACAATCGTCTTTAGCAATTCACTGTCTTCAGATAGAAAAATTGTTTTTCAATTTAAAAGTGTTTAATTGTGGTACAATACACATAACATAAAATTTATCATCTTAACAATTTGAAAATATATGGTTCAGTAGTGTTAATTACATCCACACTGTTGTGCAACCAATCACCAGAACTCATTTAATCTTGCAAAACTGAAATTGTTTATCGATTAAACAACAACCTCCCATTCCCCTAACCCTCCAGCCCCTGGCAACCAACATTCTAGTTTCTGTCTCTGAGTTTAACTGCTCTGGGTTAAACTCATATAAGTGGAATCATATAGTATTTGTCTTTTTGTGACTTGTTTATTTCACTTAGTGTAATGTCCTCAAGGCTCACCCATGTTTTAGTATGTGTCAGAATTTCCTTCCTTTTCAAGGCTGAATAATTTAGGAGAGACATTTTTTAGCACACCCACAAGGTCCTGCTTAATCTTATTTCTGCTAATCTCTCCCACTTCGGGTTCTGTTAAACACTCACTGTATCCATTGCTTTAGCTCAGTTGAATTCTTTGCAGTTCTCCAAATAGTCCAACAGCCAGTGCTTCTTTGCCAGTATTTCCTCTGACCAAAATAGCTCTCTGGCTGTTTTTTTTCCCACTTGGCTAATGCTTAGTGTCCTCACTAACGAACGTCCATTTTGTAATCTACCTTTAAAATTTGAAATAGGTCACTCAGATATTTCTGCATCATTTTCCCCAGTGAAATATAATCTTTAATTTTCCTTAGTTTTCCATGATACAATTATAATTTAACTGCTTTACCATTGGTGGACAATTGCGTTATGTCTTGACTTACCTATTATTATTAACACTGTGAGAAGGATGTCCTTCTGCTTCTGACCATGATGGAGTAACTCATACCAGACTTTTCCTCTTATCATAAACAACTGTAAAACTGGACAAATATATGGGGCATCGTCTCTTTGTAAGCTTTGAACAATAGACAGTGCAGGACTGTGATGCTTGAGAGAAGGGAAACACAAGGGGTATGATATGGCTTGGTTCTGTGTCTCCACGCAAATCTCATGTTGAATTGTAATTCTCAATGTTGGGGAAAGGACCTGGTTGGAAGTAATTGGATCAGGTGGGTGGATTTCCCCTTGCTGTTCGCCTGGTAGTGTGTAAGTTCTCACAAGATCTGATGGTTTAAAAGTGTGTGGCACTCCCCTTTGCTCACTCTCTCTCCTGTTGCCGTGAGAAGATGTGCTTGCTTCCCCTTTGCCTTGTCATGATTATAAGTTCCCTGAGGCCCCCTCAGCCATGCCTCCTGTACAGCCTGCAGAACCGTGAGTCAGTTAAACTTCTTTTGTTTATAAGCTACTCAGCCGCAGGTAGTTCTTTATAGCAATGTGAGAATGGACTAATACAGGATGGAAACTATGTTTGCCCTCATCATTCTGCCTGACTCCAGTATAGGCTAATGGGGTCAAGCACATTATGGTGATTTTTCTGAGCTGAGCAGGCAGAGGTGAGAGTTCAAGACTGCTCAAGTGCCTGGAATTTATGCAGCAGGGTACTAGACTACAGGGAGATTATGGAGTGCCATTTGGGGATTCCTTCACTGGGGAGGGAGAGGGAGAGAGAGACAGAAACAGAGACAGAGAGAAAGAAGAGAAGAGAAGAGAGAAAAGAAGAGAGGCAGGAACTGGAGTGGAAAAATATTTGAAGAAATAATGGTTGAAATTTTTCAAAATTGGTAACAGATGTAATCTTTACACACCTAAGTTCCACATACTCAAACAAGATAGTTACAAAAATCCCCACTGAGCACATTGCAATCAAATTGCTGAAAACCAAAGATAAAGAGAAACATCTTAAAGCAGGTAAAGAAAAAATACTTTTGCACAGAGGGGACCAATGATACAAATTATGGTAATTTCTAAATGGGAGTGATGGAGGGGAGAAGACAATGGAGCTGTATTGGTGAAGTGCTAAACAAACAAACACAAGAACAAACTTCCTCAAAATGCATATCCACCCAGCATTGTATATGTAGAGAAAATGCCCTTCAAAAGCGAAAGTGGAATAAGGATGCATTAGCATAAATGAAAGTTGAGGGCATTCATCACCAGTAAGCTTTAACTGTGAGAAATCCTTTAGGATTTAGTTGAAGTTACAGAGAAATAATATAAGAGGGAAAACCGAATCCATAGAAAAGAGTAAAGAGCACTTTGCAATGGTAATTATGTGAATAAATACAAAATACTACAATTTTTTCCTTAATTTTATTAAAAGACAATTGTTTAAAACAAATGGCAGGCCGGGCGCGGTGGCTCAAGCCTGTAATCCCAGCACTTTGGGAGGCCGAGACGGGCGGATCACGAGGTCAGGAGATCGAGACCATCCTGGCTAACACAGTGAAACCCCGTCTCTACTAAAAATACAAAAAATTAGCCGGGCGTGGTGGCGGCGCCTGTAGTCCCAGCTACTCAGCCTCCCGAGTAGCTGG
>NW_022159665.1:0-634 GCF_008728515.1 Papio anubis | reverse complement strand
AAAGAGGACCCAAACAAATGGAAGAACATTCCATGCTCATGGATAGGAAGCATCAATATTGTGAAAATGGCCATATTACCCAAGGTAATTTATAGATTCAATGCCATCCCCATTAAGCTACCAATGACTTTCTTCACAGAATTGGAAAGAAGTACTTTAAAGTTCATATGGAACCCAAAAAGAGCCTGCCAAGACAATCCTAAGCCAAAAGAACAAAGCTGGAGGCATCACGCTACCTGACTTCAAACTATACTACAAGGCGAAACAGCATGGTACTGGTACCAAAACAGAGATATAGACCAATGGAACAGAACAGAGCCCTCAGAAATAACACCACACATCTACAACCATCTGATGTTTGACAAACTTGACAAAAACTAGAAATGGGGAAAGGATTCCCTATTTAATAAATGGTGCTGGGAAAACTGGCTAGTCATAAGTAGAAAGCTGAAACTGGATCCCTTCCTTACACCTTATACAAAAATTAATTCAAGATGGATTAGAGACTTAAATGTTAGACCTAAAACCATAAAACCCTAGGAGAAAACCTAGGCAATACCATTCAGGAAATAGGCATGGGCAAGGACTTCATGTCTAAAACACCAAAAGCAATGGCAACAAAACCCAAAATTGA
>NW_022159664.1:0-634 GCF_008728515.1 Papio anubis | reverse complement strand
CCACCGGTCAACCTGGCTGAACTGTTTCCCTAGATAACGGACACACGCCACCGGTCAACCTGGCTGAACTGTTTCCCTAGATAACGGACACACGCCACCGGTCAACCTGGCTCAACTGTTTCCCTAGATAACGGACACACGCCACCGGTCAACCCGGCTGAAACTGTTTTCTCCTCTCTGATAACCAGGTTATTAAACCATTATACATTTTGTGTTTCACAAACTTTAAAAGCTACCCCGCGGTCAGCTTCTTCAGCCAGAACCAGGCCGTGCGGCTCACCGGGAACGGCCAGCAGGCGCCAGACAGCTCGTTACCGCTAGCACCGGGGCATTTTGTTTTTTTTTTTTTTTGAGACGGAGTCTCGCTCTGTCGCCCAGGCTGGAGTGTGGTGGCGCGATCTCGGCTCACTGCAAGCTCCGCCTCCCGGGTTCACACCATTCTCCTGCCTCAGCCTCCTGAGTAGCTGGGACTACAGGCGCCCGCCACCTCGCCCGGCTAGTTTTTTGTATTTTTTAGTAGAGACGGGGTTTCACTGTGTTAGCCAAGATGGTCTCGATCTCCTGACCTCGTGATCCGCCCGTCTCGGCCTCCCAAAGTGCTGGGATTACAGGCTTGGCCACCGCGCCCGGCCGC
>NW_022159663.1:0-634 GCF_008728515.1 Papio anubis | reverse complement strand
TTTTTTTTGAGACGGAGTCTTGCTCTGTCGTCCAGGCTGGAGTGCAGCAGTGCAATCTCGGCTCACTGCAAGCTCCGCCTCCCGGGCCCACGCCATTCTCCTGCCTCAGCTTCCCGTGTAGCTGGGACTACAGGCGCCACCACCGCGCCTGGCTAATTTTTTGTATTTTTAGTAGAGACGGGGTTTCACTGTGTTAGCCAGGATGGTCTCGATCTCCTGACCTTGTGATCCGCCCGCCTCGGCCTCCCAAAGTGCTGGGATTACAGGCGTGAGCCACTGTGCCCTGCCCCAGCTAACTTTTAAATATTTTGTAGAGAGGAGCTCTTGCTATATTGCCTAGGCTGGTCTCAAACTCCTGGCCTCAATTGATCCTTCTGTTTGGGCCTCCCAAAGAGCTGAAATTATAGATGTGAGCCACCATACCCAGCCCTATTTATTACTTTTTTTTTTTTTTTGACATGGAGTCTAGTTCTGTCACCCAGGCTGGAGTGTAGTGGCATGATCTCGGCTCACTGCAAACTCCACCTCCCAGGTTCATGCCATTCTCCTGTCTCAGCCTCCTGAGTAGCTGGGACTACAGGAGCCCACCACCATGCCCAGATAATTTTTTTGTATTTTTAGTAGAGACGGGGTT
>NW_022159662.1:0-634 GCF_008728515.1 Papio anubis | reverse complement strand
TGTATTTTTCAGTAGAGACGGGGTTTCACCGTGTTAGCCAGGATGGTCTTGATCTCCTGACCTCGTGATCCGCCCGTCTCGGCCTCCCAAAGTGCTGGGATTACAGGCTTGAGCCACCGCGCCCGGCCTTTTTTTTTTTTTTTTAAAGAAGAAAAATTATTGATACAAGTTCATCAACAGTCTTTTCAGTACATGGGGTGGAAATAAAGTGATTTTCGTTGGTGAAAAATTGGGACTTAGTGCATAGAGCAGTGCCTTAGGCATAGCAATCTAGCAAATGTTGAATGATCAAATTAATTACATCTTTTTTTTTTTTTTGAGACGGAGTCTCGCTCAGTAGCCCAGGCTGGAGTGCAGTGGCCAGATCTCAGCTCACTGCAAGCTCCACCTCCCGGGTTCACGCCATTCTCTGACCTCAGCCTCCCGAGTAGCTGGGACTACAGGCGCCCACCACTTCACCCAGCTAGTTTTTTGTATTTCTTAGTAGAGACGGGGTTTCACCATGTTAGCCAGGATGGTCTCGATCTCCTGACCTCGTGATCCACCCGTCTTGGCCTCCCGAAGTGCTGGGATTACAAGCTTGAACCACCGCGCCCGGCCAAATTAATTACATCTTTTTTTTTTTTTTTTTTTT
>NW_022159661.1:0-634 GCF_008728515.1 Papio anubis | reverse complement strand
TCCCTCTTTTTCTATTGATTGGAATAGTTTCAGAAGGAATGGTACCAGCTCCTCCTTGTACCTCTGGTAGAATTCAGCTGTGAATCCATCTGGTCCTGGACTTTTTTTCGTTGGTAGGCTATTAATAACAAAACAGCTTAAAAACCAATAAATAAATAAATAAATAAATAAAAATAGAAATGTAAAAAATAGCAGAAAGCTTTTAGAATCAGGATATAAAGAAAGAAATATTTTTTACAGCTATGCAATGTATTTGTGTTTTAAGGTAGGAGGTTATTATAGCAGTCAAAAAGTTCTTTTTTAATTAAAAAATTTATCAGGTAAAAAAGTTACAGTAAGATAAGATTAGGCCGGGCGCGGTGGCTCAAGCCTGTAATCCCAGCACTTTGGGAGGCCGAGACAGACGAATCACGAGGTCAGGAGATCGAGACCATCCTGGCTAACACGGTGAAACCCCGTCTCTACTAAAAAATACAAAAACTAGCCGGGCGAGGTGGCGGGCGCCTGTAGTCCCAGCTACTCGGGAGGCTGAGGCAGGAGAATGGCGTAAACCTGGGAGGCGGAGCTTGCAGTGAGCTGAGATCCGGCCACTGCACTCCAGCCTGGGTGACAGAGTGAGACTCTGTCTCAAAAA
>NW_022159660.1:0-634 GCF_008728515.1 Papio anubis | reverse complement strand
TGTATTTTTCAGTAGAGACGGGGTTTCACCGTGTTAGCCAGGATGGTCTTGATCTCCTGACCTCGTGATCCGCCCGTCTCGGCCTCCCAAAGTGCTGGGATTACAGGCTTGAGCCACCGCGCCCGGCCTTTTTTTTTTTTTTTTAAAGAAGAAAAATTATTGATACAAGTTCATCAACAGTCTTTTCAGTACATGGGGTGGAAATAAAGTGATTTTTGTTGGTGAAAAATTGGGACTTAGTGCATAGAGCAGTGCCTTAGGCATAGCAATCTAGCAAATGTTGAATGATCAAATTAATTACATCTTTTTTTTTTTTTTGAGACGGAGTCTCGCTCAGTAGCCCAGGCTGGAGTGCAGTGGCCAGATCTCAGCTCACTGCAAGCTCCACCTCCCGGGTTCACGCCATTCTCTGACCTCAGCCTCCCGAGTAGCTGGGACTACAGGCGCCCACCACCTCACCCAGCTAGTTTTTTGTATTTCTTAGTAGAGACGGGGTTTCACCATGTTAGCCAGGATGGTCTCGATCTCCTGACCTCGTGATCCACCCGTCTTGGCCTCCCGAAGTGCTGGGATTACAAGCTTGAACCACCGCGCCCGGCCAAATTAATTACATCTTTTTTTTTTTTTTTTTTTT
>NW_022159659.1:0-635 GCF_008728515.1 Papio anubis | reverse complement strand
AAAAAAAAAAAAAAAGAAAGAAAGAAAGAAAGAAAGAAAGAAAGAAAGAAAGAAAGAAAAGAAAAGAAAAGAAGAAAGAAAGAAAGAAAAGAAAGAAAGAAAGAAAGTTGGCCGGGCGCAGTGGCTCATGCCTATAATCCCAGCACTTTGGGAGGCTGAGGCAGGTGGATTACCTGAGGTCAGGAGTTCGAGACCAGCCTGGCTAACATGGTGAAACCCTGTTTCTACTAAAAATACAAAAAATTAGCCAGGGATGGTGGCATGTGTCTGTAATCCTAGCTACTCGAGAGGCTGAGGCAGGGGAATCGCTTGAACCTGGGAGGCGAGGTTGCAGTGAGCCGAGATCATGCCATTGAACTCCAGTTTGGGCAACAAGAACAAAATTCTGTCTTAAAAAAAAAGAAAAAAATGGCCGGACGCGGTGGTTCATGCCTGTAATCCCAGCACTTTGGGAGGCGGAGGCGGGTGGATCACGAGGTCAGGAGATCGAGACCATCCTGGCTAACATGGTGAAACCCCGTCTCTACTAAAAATACAAAAAACTAGCCGGGCGTGGTGGCGGGCGCCTGTAGTCCCAGCTACTCGGAGGCTGAGGCGGGAGAATGGCGTGAACCCGGGAGGCGGAGCTTGCAGTG
>NW_022159658.1:0-635 GCF_008728515.1 Papio anubis | reverse complement strand
TCATTTCTCTGTGTGGTGTATCGAGGCATAAAGGCAGACGTGATTCATCAAGGGAGTCATGCTCTCCACAGCCCTGCTCCCCCTTGGCACTGCACAGAGACAGGTTTCTGGGCCAGCGACTTCACTCCTTCATGCCATCACTGCCTGGTGTCTGGCAGTGACTCACTGAGTGTCCCCTGAACTCCTGCTCAACGCCCAGGCGGGCACAGGCTCTTGAGATCTGAGACTCCATGCCTAGCCTCAGGAAAGCGGGGGCTCCAAGGCATCTGGGCCGGGAGACCTTTGACCGGCACATCCAAGACCCCAACTTCAGGACCAGAGTGCTCCACTTCATGAGAAAGGGGCAGCTTCCACCGGGGGCGGGGGTGTTTCCAAGGAAAGAGAGAGCCTGCTCAGCCAGGGAATCAGGGCAGGCTTCCGGGAGGAGGCCCTTTTTTGGCTGAGATTAGAAAAACAAGAGGCCAGGCATGGTGGCTCACGCCTGTAATCCCAGCACTTTGGGAGGCTGAGGTGGGCAGATCACGTGAGGTCAGGAGTGCGAGACCATCCGGGCCAACATGGTGAAACCCCATCTCTACTAAAAATACAAAAATTAGCCAGGCATGGTGGCAGGTGCCTGTAATCCCAGCTACTGA
>NW_022159657.1:0-635 GCF_008728515.1 Papio anubis | reverse complement strand
TCATTTCTCTGTGTGGTGTATCGAGGCATAAAGGCAGACGTGATTCATCAAGGGAGTCATGCTCTCCACAGCCCTGCTCCCCCTTGGCACTGCACAGAGACAGGTTTCTGGGCCAGCGACTTCACTCCTTCATGCCATCACTGCCTGGTGTCTGGCAGTGACTCACTGAGTGTCCCCTGAACTCCTGCTCAACGCCCAGGCGGGCACAGGCTCTTGAGATCTGAGACTCCATGCCTAGCCTCAGGAAAGCGGGGGCTCCAAGGCATCTGGGCCGGGAGACCTTTGACCGGCACATCCAAGACCCCAACTTCAGGACCAGAGTGCTCCACTTCATGAGAAAGGGGCAGCTTCCACCGGGGGCAGGGGTGTTTCCAAGGAAAGAGAGAGCCTGCTCAGCCAGGGAATCAGGGCAGGCTTCCGGGAGGAGGCCCTTTTTTGGCTGAGATTAGAAAAACAAGAGGCCAGGCATGGTGGCTCACGCCTGTAATCCCAGCACTTTGGGAGGCTGAGGTGGGCAGATCACGTGAGGTCAGGAGTGCGAGACCATCCGGGCCAACATGGTGAAACCCCATCTCTACTAAAAATACAAAAATTAGCCAGGCATGGTGGCAGGTGCCTGTAATCCCAGCTACTGA